>NC_056734.1:923031085-923191085 GCF_019279795.1 Protopterus annectens
ATCAAGCAGTCTAAAAAGTCCAGCAAGCACTTGACAACATTCTACCTACTGCGGCAAGCCTTTTCAACATTCTTCTGATGAAGCAAGCATTTATCAACAATCTAGGATATCCAGCAAGCATTGATAAACATTTTACTAACTACAAAAATCATTGAACAACATTCTACCAATTCCAGCCAGCATTTATCATTCTTCTGACTCCAGCAATCATTTATCTACATTCTATGTTCTCCAGCCAGCATTTATCAATATTCTAACAACTCCATCAATCATTTGTCAACATTATAGCTACTCAAACAAGAATTTGCAACATTCTACTGACTCCTGCAAGCATTTTGTCAACATTCTACAAAATCTACCCAGCCTTGTTCAACATTGTAACAAATCTAGCAAGCATTTGTCAACATTATACCTACTCCAGGAAGCATTTTCAACAGTTTACTGACTCCAGCAGGCATTTAACAACATTCTACCAATACCACCCAGTATTTGTTAGCATTCACCAGCTCCAACAAGCATTTATGAACATTCTACTGACTCCAGCAAGTAATTATCAGCATTCTACGATCTCCAGAAAATCGATAAATGTTTGTTGGAGTTGGTAGAATGTTGACAAATGCTTGTTGGTTATGGTTGAATGTTGATAAATTTTATTTATTTATTCATTTTATTTTATTTTACATTTGTTAACCGGGAGAGTCCGACTGGATACATGTCCATTTTCAGCGGAGGCCCGGGGAGAAAAGCTCCAGGTACATAACAGACATATGAACATTGTTAATGCAAAAAAGGAAGATAGTTGAGTTCTAAATACAATATAAAGATACATCACATCTTGGGAAAAAAATAACAGCAGCATATAAAAAAAAACATAGGTCAGTTACAAAGGCATGGCGCCTTGTTAAAAAGCGGTTAAGGATAGTGAGGTAAGAGAAGGGTAAATGATAGTGGTTAATCAGGTTTGAAACAGGGACATTGCCAGAGAGTATTGAGATGGGGTTTAAGCTTTTTTTTTAATTGTAGGAGTGAAGGTTCTGAGGTGAGCATGGTCGGTAGGGAGTTCCACATTTTACCTACAAAGTTTGAGAATAGAGAATCCCCAGCAGAATTATTGGCTTTGGTAGTTTGAGCTAAGATCTTATTGGAGGAGCATAAAGATTGCAGGTTAATATAGGGGTGAATGATGTTTTTCAGAGCTGGTGTTTTCTCTGGGTGATACAGTATCTGGTGAGCCATTTTGAGTTGGTTGAAATGGAGTTTGCTGGAAAACTCTAACCACCCTAGTTGTTTCAAGTTAGTGCAGTGGTGCATTCTAAAGGTGGAATTTGTGTCAAATCTAGCTATGTGATTGTAACAAGATGCAAGTTTGTTAAGGGTTGTCTTGTTTAGGTTTGTAAAAAGGGGGGAGGCATAGAAAAGAGTTGATAGTAGGTGTGTGCTGGCAATTGTAATTTTAGCGTGAGGAGTGAGAAAGTGTTTTACTTTATAGAGAGAGCCAAGCTTTTTATTGACGGTTTTGATGGTTAGATTGAAATGGGTGTCAAATTTAAGGGAGTTATCAATGGTAACACCTAATAGCTTTGTGTGAGCTTCTGGCGATATAGTGATTCCATTGGAGGATGTAATAGAGAAGGTGGGGGGAAGAGTCTTGTTAGTGGGTGAGAAAGTAAGTAGTTTTGTTTTGTTGGGGTTGAGAACTAGTTGACGATTTGAGAACCATTTTTCTATTAGGTTGAAGGTGTCTTGGGTTGAAGCAGTGAGGTCTGCCAGGTTGGAGGCAGTGCTGATGATAGTCGAATCATCTGCATATTGAATGCATGTGGCATGGGGGTGATTGTGGGCAGGTCATTAACAAAGATGGTGAAGAGAAGAGGGCCAAGAATAGATCCTTGGGGAACTCCAAGTGTAACAGGTAGGCATGTGGATAATTTGTCCTGCCATAGAACAGCCTGTTGCCTATTGGACAGGTAGGATTGGAACCATTTCAGCGTGGAATTGCTGAGTGATAGTTTTTTTAATGTATGGAGGAGTTGAATGTGGTTCACCATATCAAAGGCCTTGGAGAGATCTAAGAAAAAAGCAGATGATAGTTTATTATTGTTTCTGAAGTTATTGATGGTATTAGAAAAGGATAGTAGGGCTGATGTGGTACTGTGATTTGGCCTGAAGCCATGTTGGGAGTTGGCTAGAATTTTATTTTTGGTGAGGTGTTCCATCAGTTGTTTGTGGACACACTTTTCCATAATTTTGGCCAGGGGTGAGAGTATAGCTATAGGTCTGTAGTTGGTTAGCTCTAGTGAGCTACCACCTTTATGGAGAGGAATAATGTGGGACATTTTCCATATGGAGGGATGAAGGCTTCTGACAAGGTACGGTTTATGATTATGGAGACGGGATAGGAAATGGCCTCAGCTGCTTTTTGCAGAAACTCAGCTGGGAGAAGGTCAGCTGATAGCTTAGTGGGTTTTAGTTTTTTAAGAAGAGATGTTATAGAGGATATGGGTACTGGATCGAAGATAAATAGATGATCTGATGTAGTTGTAGTATTCTGCTGGCATGGGTAGTGGAGTGGGCTGGTTGTTTGTTTGAATTATGTGGCCAGGGATTGTATAGTTTCTGTGAAGAAACTATTGAATGTGTTAGCAATGTTTACAGGGCACTGTTGTTTGCAAGTTGTTGGAGTGGGGGTGGTTGCCTGGCCTGGGTGCAGGAGCTTGTTTAAGCCTGCCCAGAATTTTTGTGGATTATTAAGGTGTTTGTGTTGGAGGTGGAGGAAGAAGTTTTTTTTATCATTTAAGATCATTCTTTTAGTTTCATTTCTAAGTTGCCGGAAGGTTTGGTGGGAGTTAGGGTCTTTAGAGGTATGCCATGTGACCCACATCTTGTTTCTAGATAGGATTTTGGATTTTGTTTCCTTAGAGAGCCATGGTGCGGTTTTGGTTTTAGTTCTAATATTGGAGCATGGGAATCTAGAATCTTGAGGAAGGTGGTGTTGAA
Organism: Protopterus annectens; assembly: GCF_019279795.1. NCBI lineage: Eukaryota > Metazoa > Chordata > Ceratodontiformes > Protopteridae > Protopterus > Protopterus annectens. Next base: position 923,034,083 of record NC_056734.1, read on the forward strand.
GTAGATAACTGCCTCTTCAAGAGGAAGAGACTTGAGTATTGTCCAGTTGTGGGCTTTAAGTTCAGTTTGAAAAATGGAGGCATTGAATTTATTATTGTTCCTGATTTTTTTTATGGTTGTAAGAAGGGGGGTGATTTTCTTGAATTTGATAACATAGGTGAGTAAGTGATCACTCATGTCCTCTGGGTGAGTACCTGCTGAGTACTGGTCAGGATCTTTATTAGTAAGGATCCAGTCCAGGATGCTGTCTTTGTTTTGGGGTTTACCTAGTCTGGTAGGAGTGGATATGAGCTGAGAAAAGCCATGCAGATTTATGCTGCTAGATGGGGAGCTAGATGAGAAGGAATTCCAATCGATGTTGAAGTCACCTAACACTATGGATTCCTGGGGGTGAGTTTGAGTTAACCAGTGGAGAAAGTCCTGTAAGGTTTTGTTATTATTGTTGCCTGGGGGGATGTAAATACACGCTATATTTATGCTTTTATGTTTGTTTGGTTGAAGTTTTACAAGTAGAATTTCAGCATTGTTTGTTAGGAGGGGTTGTGGAGCGGCAAGGGAGATTTGTAATGTATTTTTGTAGAGTATGGCTACACCGCCACCTTTACAAGTTATTCGGTCTGCTCTTAGTATATCATACCCTGGTGGGATTATCTGTGTGTCTTTCGTACTTGGTTTAAGCCAGGTTTCTGTGAGACATAGTAGGTCTGGGGAACAAGTAGCTAAAAGGGCATGTAGGTTGTGAATCTTATTGTTTACACTTCTGATGTTTAGATGACAGGTCAGAAGAGAGTTAAAGGGTCTAGAGTTTAGATTGAGAAGTGGAGGGGAGGATAGGGTGGAATTAGAATTGAGTGGAGGGGAAGGGCCAGGGTTGGGGTGGATATCACCATCTGTGGCTAGTCTGTGATTCAGAGTGATAATGAATTTGAGAGCTTTGAGTAGAAGTTTGTAGTAATGTTTATCATTTGGCCTAATATTGGTAGGTTTGATAATTACATAGCGTTCGAGTTCTAACAAGGAGGGTGAGTAGGGAGTTGAGTCATGGCCTCTGTTGTTAATTATGGGGGAGGGGTTGGTTTGGTAGCCTGGGTGGTAGAAGCCTATGTAAGACCAGGTTTCATATAGGGTAGCTAGGCAAGGGACAAGTAGGAGGGGAAAAAGAGTTAGTATGATAAGCTTCCTGGGTGGTGTCATATTCCGTTTGATCTTAGAGGGCGGTAGTGAGGTACAGGAAGTTAGTGGACAGTAGGGGGAGTGGTTTGAGGTTATAAAAGTACGAGTACTGGGGGCGGGTGGAAATAGGGGCAGGGCGGAGAGCGGAGCGAGCACAAGCGAAAAGTGCTCATGAGCGGGGTTTACACTAAGTTACTAGAGCCCAGGTTTCAAGATATAACTCCTGAATAATTAACTTGCAGGTGAGTAATCTCGTCTAAACAAACATCAGGTTCAATTCCTGTGCTTTGGGAGCTTGTTTTTAAAATTTTATAGCTGTTTGCCTTAGTTTTAGAGTGTGTTCTGTAGTTTAAGTGGAGTATATGCAAACAAGCTTGGATTTTTTGTTTGGGTAAGCCTAGGGAGATTCGTGATAGTGCTGAGGACCCTTAAATAATACTTTATTTTAAAGTCTATACTAAAATGACCAGATAATGACCTGTTTTGTTTTTACAGGTTGTGGGCAATAGTAGAGTAGTCGCTCAAAAAGGGCAAAGTGCTAAATGCTGGTTGGAGGACACAGAATGCTGATACATTCTTGCTGGAGGTAGACAAATGCTGATAAATACTTGCTGGAGTACATAGTATGTTGGTAAATGCTTCCTGGAGTATGTTGAATGTTGACAAATGGTTGGTAGAGTAGTTAAATGTTAAATGCTTCCAAAATATGGTACAATGTTGATTAATGCTTGCTGGACTTTGTGGAATGTTGCTAAAAGCTGGATGAAGTTGGTAGAATGTTGATAAATGATTTGTGAAGTTGCTAAAATGCTGAGGAATGCCTGATGAAATATAGGGAATGTTGATAAATGCCTGCTGGTATCGAAATAATTTTGATAAATGATTGCTGGCATTGGCTGAATGTAAATAAATGCATGCAAGATCTGGCAGAATGTTTATAAATGCTAACTAAATTAAGTAGAATGTTAAGAAAAACTTACTGCAGTGGGTAGAAAGGTGTCAACATTTTACAAACTGAAGGAAACATTTATAAATATTCTTAAAAGTATGTCGAGTTTTTATCATCATTCTACTAACTGCAGCAAGGCAAGCATTAAGCAACATTCTACCAACTTCAGTGCGCACTTATCAACATTCAACCAACTCCAGCAAGCATTGCTCAAAATTCTTCTAACTCCAACAATCATTTAACAACATTCTACCAATTACAGCCATCATTTATCAACATTCTACTGACTCCAGCAAGCATTAATCAATATTCTACATACTCCAGCAAGCAATTATCAACACTCTAAAAACTTTAGCCAGTATTTTACAACATTCTAACAACTTCAGCAAGCATTTGTCAACATTCTCCCTTCTCCTACAAGCATTTGCAAAATTCTACTGATTCCAGCATGTCTTTATCAACATACTACTGGTTCCTGCAAACATTTTCAATGTTCTACCAATTCTAGTAAGCATTAATCAACATTGTTACAACTCCAGCCATTATTTAACAACATTCTACAAACTCCTGCAAGCATCTAGCAGCATTCTACCATCTCCAGCAAACATTTATCAGCACTCTGTGTAGCCCAAGAAGGATTTATCAACATTTTACCTGCTCCAGAAAGAATTTATCAAGCAGTCTAAAAAGTCCAGCAAGCATTTGACAACATTCTCCCTACTGCGGCAACCCTTTTCAACATTCTTCTGATCAAGCAAGCATTTATCAACAATCTAGGATATCCAGCAGGCATTGATAAACATTTTACTAACTGCAACAATCATTGAACAACATTCTATCAATTCCAGCTAGCATTTATTATCATTCTTCTGACTCCAGCAAGCATGTATCTATATTCTATGTTCTCCAGCCAGCATTTAGCAACATTCCAACAACTCTGTCAAGCACTTGTCAACATTCTAGCTACTCAAGCAAGAATTTTCAACATTCTTCTGACTCCTGCAAGCATTTATAACATTTTACAAAGTCTACCCAGCATTGTTCAACATTGTAACAACTCCAGCAAGAATTGGTCAACATTATACCTACTCCAGGAAGAATTTTCAACATTCTACTGACTCCAGCAGGCATTTAACAACATTCTACCAAAACCACCCAGTATTTATTAGCATTCTCCAACTTCAACAAGCATTTATTAACATTCTATCAACTCCGGCAAGTAATTATCAGCATTCTATCAACTCCAGCAAACATTTATCAACACTCTATGTAATCCAAAAAGGATTTATCAACATTCTGCCTGCTGCAGCAAGTATTTACGAGCATTTTTGTACCCTAGCGTACATGTGTCAACATTCTACATACTTCAGCAAGTAATTATCAGCATTCTACGTACTCCAGAAACTTGATAAATCCTTGTTGGAGTTGGTAGACTGCTGACAAATGCTTGTTGGCAATAGTAGAATGTTGATAAATGCTGGTTGGAGGACTCAGAATGCTGATGCATTCTTTCTGCTGGTCTTAGAACGCTGATAAATACTTGTTGGAGTACATAGAATGTTGCTAAATGCTTCCTGGAGTATATTAAATGCTGAACATGGTCGGGAGAGTAGGTAAAATGTTAATAAATGCTTTCAAAATGTGGGAGAATGTTGATTAATGCTTGCTGGACTATGTGGAATGTTGCTAAAAAGCTGGCTGAAGTTGACAGAATGTAGATAAATGATTTCTGAAGTTAGATACATGCTGATGCACGCCTGATGAAATACAGGGAATGTTGATAAATGCTTGCTGGTATAGGAAGAATATTGATAAATGATTGTTGGCATTGGCAGAGTGTAAATAAATGCAAACATGCTTTGGCAGAATGTTTATAAATGCTAACTAAATTAAGTCGAATGTTAAGAACAAACTTGCTGCAGTGGGTAGAATATTGTCAACATTCTACACACTCTAGCAAGACTTATCAACATTCTTAAAAGTCTGTCCAGTGTCTATCATCATTCTACCAACTGCAGTAAGGCAAACATTCAGCAACATTCTACCAACTCCAGCAAGCATTTATTGACATTCTACCAACTCTAGCAAACATTAATCAGCATTCGTACAACTCCGGCCAGAGGATTATCAACATTCTATCAACTCCAACAAGTATTAGCAACACTCCACCAATTCCAATCAAGCATTTATCAACATTATACATAGTCTAGCAAACATGTATCAACATTCTACCAACTCCAGCAAACATTTATCAACATTCAACCAACTCCAGCAAGCATTGCTCAAAATTATTTTAACTCCAACAATCATTTAACAACATTCTACCAATTACAGCCATCATTTATCAACATTCTACTGACTCCAGCAAGCATTTCCAAAGATCTACTGATTCCAGCATGTATTTATCAACATACTGCCAGTTCCTGCAAACATTTTCAATATTTTACCAATTCTAGTAAGCATTAATCAACATTGTTACAACTCCAGCCATTATTTATCAACATTCTACAAACTCCTGCAAGCATCTAGCAACATTCTATCATCTCCAGCAAACATTTATCGACACTCTGTGTAGTCCAATAAGGATTTATCAACATTCTGCCGGCTCCAGAAAGAATTTATCAAGCAGTCTAAAAAGTCCAGCAAGCATTTGACAACATTCTACCTACTGCGGCAACCCTTTTCAACATTCTTCTGACTATGCAAGCATTTATCAACAATCTAGGATATCCAGGAAGCATTGATAAACATTTTACTAACTGCAACAATCATTGAACAACAGTCTATCAATTCTAGCCAGCATTTATTATCATTCTTCTGACTACAGCAATCATTTATCTACATTCTTTGTTCTCTAGCCAGCATTTATCAACATTCGGACAACTCCATCAAGCATTTGTCATCATTCTAGCTACTCAAGCAAGAATTTTCAACATTCTACTGACTCCTGCAAGCATTTATAACATTCTACAAAGTCTACCCAGCATTCTTCAACAATGTAAAAACTCCAGCAAGAATTTGTCAACATTATACCTACTTCAGGAAGCATTTTCAACATTTTACTGACTCCAGTATTTATTAGCATTCACCAACTCCAACAAGCATTTATAAGCATTCTACTGACTCCAGTAAGTAATTATCAGCATTCTACGATCTCCAGAAAATCGATAAATGCTTGTTGGAGTTGGTAGAATGTTAACAAATGCTTGTTGGTTATGGTTGAATGTTGATAAATGCTGGTTGGAGGACACAGAATGCTGATACATTCTTGCTGGAGGTAGATGAATGCTGATAAATGCTTGCTGGAGTACATAGTATGTTGGTAAATGCTTCCTGAAGTATGTTGAATGTTGAAAAATGGTCAGTAGAGTAGTTAAAATGTTAAAGGCTTCAAAAATATGGTACAACATTGATTAATGCTTGCTGGACTATATGGAATGTTGCTAAAAGCTGGCTGGACTTGGTTGAATTTTGATAAATGATTTGTGAAGTTGGTAAAATGCTGCAGAATGCATGATGAAGTATAGGCAATGTCGATAATTGCTTGCTGGTATAGAAATAATATTGATAAATGATTGTTGACATTGGCTGAATATAAAAAAATGCATGCAAGATCTGGTAGAATGTTTATAAATGCTAACTAAATTAAGTAGAATGTTAAGTAAAACTTACACAAGTGGGTAGAAAGGTGTCAACATTTTACAAACTCAAGCAAACATTTATAAATATTCTTAAAAGTATGTCCAGTGTGTATCATCATTCTACTAACTGCAGCAAGGCAAGCATTAAGCAACATTCTACCAACTTCAGCAAGCATTTATCAACATTCAACCAACTCCCACAAGCATTGCTCAAAATTCTTCTACCTCCAACAATCATTTAACAACATTCTACCAATTACATCCATCACTTATCAACATTCTACTGACTCCAGCAAGCATTAATCAATATTCCACATACACCAAGAAGCAATTATCAACATTCTAAAAACTTCAGCCAGACTTTTTCAACATTCTTACAACTTCAACAAGAATTTGTCAACAATTCCCTTTTCCTGCAAGCATTTGCAAAATTCTACTGATTCCAGCATGTCTTTATCAACATACTACTGGTTCCTGCAAACATTTTCAATGTTCTACCAATTCTAGTAAGCATTAATCAACATTGTTACAACACCAGCCATTATTTAACAACATTCTACAAACTCCTGCAAGCATCTATCAATATTCTACCATCTTCAGCAAACATTTATCAGCACTCTGTGTAGTCCAACAAGGATTTATCAACATTCTACTTGCTCGAACAAGAATTTATCAAGCAGTCTAAAAAGTCCAGCAAGCATTGACAACATTCTCCCTACTGCGGCAACCCTTTTCAACATTCTTCTGACCAAGCAAGCATTTATCAACAATCTAGGATATCCAGCAAGCATTGATAAACATTTTACTAACTAAAACAATCATTTAAGAACATTTATACCAATTCCAGCTAGCATTTATTATCATTCTTCTGACTCCAGCAATCATGCATCTATATTCTATGTTCTCCAGCCAGCATTTATCAACATTCCAACAACTCCGTCAAGCATTTGTCAACATTCTAGCTACTCAAGCAAGAATTTTCAACATTCTACTGACTCCTGCAAACATTTATAACATTCTACAAAGTATACCCAGCATTGTTCAACATTGTAACAACTCCAGCAAGAATTGGTCAACATTATACCTACTCCAGGAAGCATTTGCAACATTCTACTGACTCCAGCAGGCATTTAACAACATTCTACCAATACCTCCCAGTATTTATTAGCATTCTCTGACTCCAACAAGCATTTATGAACATTCTACTGACTCCAGCAAGTAATTATCAGTATTCTATGATCTCCAGAAAATTGATAAATGCTTGTTGGAGTTGGTAGAATGTTGACAAATGCTTGTTGATTATGGTAGAATGTTGATAAATGCTGGTAGGCGGACACAGAATGCTGATACATTCTTGCTGGAGGTAGAAGAATGCTGATAAATACTTGCTGGAGTACATAGAATGTTGGTAAATGCTTCCTGGAGTATGTTGAATGTTGACAAATGGTCAGTAGAGTAGGTAAAATGTTAAAGGCTTCCAAAATATGGTACAATGTTGATTACTGCTTGCTGGACTATATGGAATGTTGCTAAAAGCTGGCTTCACTTGGTAGAATGTTGACAAATGATTTGTGAAGTTGGTAGAATGCTGAGGAATGCCTGATTAAGTATAGGGAATATTAATAAATGCTTGCTGGTATAGAAACAATATTGATAAATGATTGCTGGCATTGGGTGAATATAAAAAAATGCATGCAAGATCTTGTAGAATGTTTATAAATGCTAACTAAATTAAGTAAAATGTTAAGAAAACCTTACTGCAGTGGGTAGAATGGTGTCAAACTGTTGCAAACTCAAGCAAACATTTATAAATATTCTAAAAGTATGTCCAGTGTGTATCATCATTCTACTAACTGCAGCAAGGCAAGCATTAAGCAGCATTCTACCAATTGCAGCAAGCATTTATCAACATTCAACCAACTCCAGCAAGCATTAGTCAAAATTCTTCTAGCTCCAACAGTCATTTAAAAACATTCAACCAACTACAGCCATCATTTATCAACATTCTACTGACTGCAGCATGCATTAATCAACATTTTACATACTCCAGCAAACATTTATCAACATTCTAAAAACTACAGCCAGAATTTATCAACATTCTAAAAACATTCTAACAACTTCAGCAAGCATTTGTCAACATTCTACCTTCTCCTGCAAGCATTTCCAAAATTCTGCTTTTCCAGCATGTATTTATCAACATTCTACCAGCCCCTGCAAACATTTTCAATATTCTACACATTCTAGGAAGCATTAATCAACATTGTTACTACTCCAGCCAGCATTTATCAATATTCTACAAAGTCCTGCAAGCATTTAACAGCATTCTATCAACTCCAGCAAACATTTATCAACACTCTATGTAATCCAAAACAGATTTATCAACATTCTGCCTGCTGCAAGTATTTACGAGCATTTTTGTACCCTAGCGTACGTGTCAACATTCTACATACTCCAACAAGTATTTATTAACATTCTACCAACTCCAGAAATAATTTATCAAGCAGTCTAAAAAGTCCAGCAAGCATTTGACAACATTCTACCTACTGCAGCAAGCCTTTTCAACATTCTTCTGATCAAGCAAGCATTTATCAACAATCTAGGATATCCAGCAAGCATTGATAAACATTTTACTAACTACAACAATCATTTAAGAACATTCTACCAATTCCAGCCAGCATTTATAATCAGTCTTCTAGCTACCCAAGCAAGAATTTTCAACATTCTACTGACTCCTACAAGCATTTGTCAACATTCTACTATGTCCACCCAGCATTTTTCAACATTGTAGCAACTCCAGCAAGCATTTGACAACATTCTACTTACGGTGGCAAGCCTTTTCAACATTCTTCTCATCAAGCAAGCATTTATCAAAAATCCAGGATATCCAGCAAGCATTGTTTAACATTGTAACCACTCTAGCAAGCATTTGTCAACATTATACCTACTCCAGGATGCATTTTCAACATTCTGGTGAATCCAGCAGGCATTTAGCAACATTCTACTAATACCACCAGTATTTATTAGCATTCTCCAAATCCAACAAGGATTTATGAACATTCTACCAACTCCAGCAAGTAATTATCAGCATTCTACGTACTCCAGAAAATTGACAAACCCTTGTTGGAGTTGGTAGAATGTTGACAAATGCTTGTTGGCGATAGTAGAATGTTGAGAAATGCTGGTTGGAGGAAACAGAATGCTGATGCATTCTTGCTGGTGGTAGTAGAATGCTGATAAATACTTGTTGGAGTACATAGAATGTTGGTAAATGGATCCTGGAGTATATTGAATGCTGAAAATGGTCAGTAGACTTGGTAAAATGTTAATAAATGCTTTCAAAATGTGGGAGAATGTTGATTAATGCTTGCTGGACTATGTGGAATGTTGCTAAAAAGCTGGCTGAAATTGATAGAATGTAGATAAATGATTTCTGAAGTTAGATACATGCTGATGAATGCCTGATGAAATACAGGGAATGTTGATAAATGCTTGCTGGTATAGGAAGAATATTGATAAATGATTGTTGGCATTGGCAAAGTGTAAGTAAATGCAAACATGCTTTGGCAGAATGTTTATAAATGCTAACTAAATTAAGTTGAATGTTAAGAACAAACTTGCTGCAGTGGGTAGAATATTGTAAACATTCTACAAACTCTAGCAAGACTTATCAACATTCTTAAAAGTCTGTCCAGTGGCTATCATCGTTCTACTAACTGCAGCAAGGGAAACATTCAGCAACATTCTACTAACTCCAGCAAGCATTTATTGACATTCTACCAACTCTAGCAAACATTAATCAGCATTCGTACAACTCCGGCCAGAGGATTATCAAGATTCTATCAACTCCAACAAGCATCAGCAACACTCCAGCAATTCCAATCAAGCATTTATCAACATTATACATAGTCTAGCAAACATGTATCAACATTCTACCAACTCCAGTAAGCATTTATCAACATTCAACCAACTCCAGCAAGCATTGCTCAAAATACTTCTAACTCCAACAATCATTTAACAACACTCTACCAATTACAGCCATCACTTATCAACATTCTGCTGACTCCAGCAAGCATTAATCAATGTTCTACATACTGCAGCAAACAATTATCAACATTCTAAAAACTCCATCTAGAATTTTGCAACATTCTAACAACTTCAGCAAGTATGTGTCAACATTCTCCCTTCTCCTGCAAACTTTCCAAAATTCTACTGATTCCAGAATGTATTTATCAACATACTGTCAGTTCCTGCAAACATTTTCAATATTTTATCAATTCTATTAAGCATTAATCAACATTGTTACAACTCCAGCCATTATTTATCAACATTCTACAAACTCCTGCAAGCATCTAGCAACATTCTATCATCTCCAGCAAACATTTATCGACACTCTGTGTAGTCCAATAAGGATTTATCAACATTCTGCCTGCTCCAGAAAGAATTTATCAAGCAGTCTAAAAAGTCCAGCAAGCATTTCACAACATTCTACCTACTGCGGCAACCCTTTTCAACATTCTTTTGACCAAGCAAGCATTTATCAACAATCTAGGATATCCAGCAAGCATTGATAAACATTTTACTAACTGCAACAATCATTGAACAACAGTCTATCAATTGCAGCCACCATTTATTATCATTCTTCTGACTCCAGCAATCATTTATCTACATTCTATGTTCTCTAGCCAGCATTTATCAACATTCCAACAACTCCATCAAGCATTTGTCAACATTCTAGCTACTCAAGCAAGAATTTTCAACATTCTACTTACTCCTGCAAGCATTTATAACATTCTACAAAGTCTACCCAGCATTGTTCAACATTGTAACAACTCCAGCAAGAATTTGTCAACATTATACCTACTCCAGGAAGCATTTTCAACATTCTACTGACTCCAGCAGGCATTTAATAACAGTCTATCAATACCACCCAGTATTTATTAGCATTCTCCAACTTCAACAAGCATTTATGAACATTCTATCGACTCCAGCAAGTAATTATCAGCATTCTATCAACTCCAGCAAACATTTATCAACACTCTATGTAATGCAAAAAGGATTTATCAACATTCTGCCTGCTGCAGCAATTATTTACGAGCATTTTTTACCCTAGCGTACATGTGTCAACATTCTACCAACTCCAGCAAGTAATTATCAGCATTCTACGTACTTCAGAAACTTGATAAATCTTTGTTGGAGTTGGTAGACTGTTGACAAATGCTTGTTGGCGATAGTAGAATGTTGATAAATGCTGGTTGGAGGACTCAGAATGCTGATGCATTCTTTCTGCTGGTCTTAGAATGCTGATAAATACTTGTTGGAGTACATAGAATGTTGCTAAATGCTTCCTGGAGTATATTGAATGCTGAACATGGTCAGGAGAGTAGGTAAAATGTTAATAAATGCTTTCAAAATGTGGGAGAATGTTGATTAATGCTTGCAGGACTATGTGGAATGTTGCTAAAAGCTGGCTGAAATTGATAGAATGTTGATAAATTATTTCTGAAGTTGGATACATGCTGAGGAATGCCTGATGAAATACAGGGAATGTTGATAAATGCTTGCTGGTGTACGAAGAATATAGATAAATGATTGTTGGCATTGGCAGAGTTTAAATAAATGCAAACAGGATTTGGCAGAATGTTTATAAATGCTAACTAAATTAAGTTGAATGTTAAGAAAAACTTGCTGCAGTGGGTAGAATAGTTTCAACATTCTACACACTGTAGCAAGATTTATCAACATTCTTAAAAGTCTGTCCAGTGTCTATCATCATTCTACTAACTGCAGCAAGGCAAACATTTAGCAACATTCTACCAACTTTAGCAAGCATTTACTGACATTCTACCAACTCTAGCAAACATTAATCAGCATTCATACAACTCCAGCCAGAGGATTATCAAGATTCTATCAACTCCAACAAGTATTAGCAACACGCCACCAATTCCAATCCAGCATTTAACAACATTATACATAGTCTAGCAAACATATATCAACATTCTACCAACTCCAGTAAGCATTTATCAACATTCAACCAACTCCAGCAAGCATTGCTCAAAATACTTCTAACTCCAACAATCATTTAACAACACTCTACCAATTACAGCCATCACTTATCAACATTCTACTGACTCCAGCAAGCATTTCCAAAATTCTACTGATTCCAGCATGTATTTATCAACATACTGCCAGTTCCTGCAAACATTTTCAATATTTTACCAATTCTAGTAAGCATTAATCAACACTGTTACAACTCCAGCCATTATTTATCAACATTCTACAATCTCCTGCAAGAATCTAGCAACATTCTATCATCTCCAGCAAACATTTATTGACACTCTGTGTAGTCCAATAAGGATTTATCAACATTCTGCTTGCTCCATAAAGAATTTATCAAGCAGTCTAAAAAGTCCAGCAAGCATTTGACAACATTTTACCTACTGCGGCAACCATTTTCAACATTCTTCTGATCAAGCAAGCATTTATCAACAATATAGGATATCCAGCAAGCATTGATAAACATTTTACTAACTACAACAATCATTTGATAACATTTTACAAATTCCAGACAGCATTTATTATCAATCTTCTTACTTCAGCAATCATTTATCTACATTCTATGTTCTCCAGCCACCATTTATCAACATTCTAACAACTCCATCAAGCATTTGTAAACATTCTAGCTACTCAAGCAAGAATTTTCAACATTCTACTGACTCCTTCAAGCATTTGTCAACATTCTACAAAGTCGACCCAGCATTATCAACATTGTAACAACTCCAGCAAGCATCTGTCAGCATTATACCTACTTTAGGATGCATTTTCAACATTCTGCTGAATCCAGCAGGTATTTAATAACATTCTACCAATACCACCCAGTATTTATTAGCATTCACCGACTCCAACAAGCATTTATGAACATTCTACCAACTCCAGCAAGTAATTATCAGCATTCTACGATCTCCAGAAAATCGATAAATGCTTGTTGGAGTTGGTAGAATGTTAACAAATGCTTGTTGGTTATGGTTGAATGTTGATAAATGCTGGTTGGAGGACACAGAATGCTGATACATTCTTGCTGGAGGTAGATGAATGCTGATAAATACTTGCTGGAGTACATAGTATGTTGGTAAATGCTTCCTGGAGTATGTTGAATGTTGACAAATGGTCGGTAGAGTAGTGAAAATGTTAAAGGCTTCCAAAATATGGTACAACATTGATTAATGCTTGCTGGACTATATGGAATGTTGCTAAAAGCTAGCTGGACTTGGTTGAATTTTGATAAATGATTTGTGAAGTTGGTAAAATGCTGAGGAATGCCTGATGAAGTATAGGCAATGTCGATAATTGCTTGCTGGTATAGAAATAATATTGATAAATGATTGCTGACATTGGCTGAATATAAAAAAATGCATGCAAGATCTGGTAGAATGTTTATAAATGCTAACTAAATTAAGTAAAACTTACACAAGTGGGTAGAAAGGTGTCAACATTTTACAAACTCAAGCAAACTTTTATAAATATTCTTAAAAGAATGTCCAGTGTGTATCATCATTCTACTAACTGCAGCAAGGCAAGCATTAAGCAACATTCTACCAACTTCAGCAAGCATTTATCAACATTCAACCAACTCCCACAAGCATTGCTCAAAATTCTTCTAACTCCAACAATCATTTAACAACATTCTACCAATTACATCCATCACTTATCAACATTCTACTGACTCCAGCAAGCATTAATCAATATTCTACATATTTCAGCAAGCAATTATCAACATTCTAAAAACTTCAGCCAGAATTTTTCAACATTCTAACAACTTCAGCAAGAATTTGTCAACATTTCCCTTTTCCTGCAAGCATTTGCAAAATTCTCCTGATTCCAGCATGTCTTTATCAACATACTACTGGTTCCTGCAAACATTTTGAATGTTCTACCAATTCTAGTAAGCATTAATCAACATTGTTACAACTCCAGCCATTATTTAACAACATTCTACAAACTCCTTCAAGCATCTATCAACATTCTACCATCTCCAGCATACATTTATCAGCACTCTGTGTAGTCCAACAAGGATTTATCAACATTCTACCTGCTCCAGAAAGAATTTATCAAGCAGTCTAAAAAGTCCAGCAAGCATTTGACAACATTCTCCCTACTGCGGCAACCCTTTTCAACATTCTTCTGACCAAACAAGCATTTATGAACAATCTAGGATATCCAGCAGGCATTGATAAACATTTTACTAACTGCAACAATCATTGAACAACATTCTATCAATTCCAGCTAGCATTTATTATCATTCTTCTGACTCCAGCAATCATGTATCTATATTCTATGTTCTCCAGCCAGCATTTATCAACATTCCAACAACTCCGTCAAGCATTTGTCAACATTCTAGCTACTCAAGCAAGAATTTTCAACATTCTACTGACTCCTGCAAGCATTTATAACATTCTACAAAGTCTACCCAGCATTGTTCAACATTGTAACAACTCCAGCAAGAATTGGTCAACATTATACCTACTCCAGGAAGCATTTTCAACATTCTACTGACTCCAGCAGGCATTTAACAACATTCTACCAATACCACCCAGTATTTGTTAGCATTCACCATCTCCAACAAGCATTTATGAACATTCTACTGACTCCAGCAAGTAATTATCAGCATTTTACGAACTCCAGAAAATTGATAAATACTTGTTGGAGTTGGTAGAATGTTGACAAATGCTTGTTGGTGATGGTAGAATGTTAATAAATACTGGTTGGAGGACACAGAATGCTGATACATTCTTGCTGGAGGTAGAAGAATGCTGATAAATACTTGCTGGAGTACATAGAATGTTGGAAAATGCTTCCTGGAGTATGTTGAATATTGACAAATCATCGGTAGAGTAGGTAAAATTTTAAATGCTTCCAAAATATGGTACAATGTTGATTAATGCTTGCTGGACTTTGTGGAATGTTGCTAAAAGCTGGCTTCACTTGGTAGAATGTTGATAAATGATTTGTGAAGTTGGTAAAATGCTGAGGAATGCCTGATAAAGTATAGGGAATATTGATAAATGCTTGCTGGTATAGAACCAGTATTGATAAATGATTGCTGGCATTGGCTGAATATAAAAAATGCATGCAAGATATTGTAGAATGTTTATAAATGCTAACTAAATTAAGAAAAATGTTAAGAAAACCTTACTGCAGTGGGTAGAATGGTGTCAACCTGTTACAAACTCAAGCAAACATTTATAAATATTCTAAAAGTATGTCCAGTGTGTATCATCATTCTACTAACTGCAGCAAGGCAAGCATTAAGCAGCATTCTACCAATTGCAGCAAGCATTTATCAACATTCAACCAACTCCAGCAAGGATTAGTCAAAATTCTTCTAGCTCCAACAGTCATTTAAAAACATTCAACCAACTACAGCCATCATTTATCAACATTCTACTGACTGCAGCATGCATTAATTAACATTTTACATACTCCAGCAAACATTTATCAATATTCTAAAAACTCCAGCCGGAATTTATCAACATTCTAATAACATTCTAACAACTTTAGCAAGCATTTGTCAACATTTTACCTTCTCCTGCAAGCATTTCCAAAATTCTGCTGTTTCCAGCATGTATTTATCAACATTCTACCAGCCCCTGCAAACATTTTCAATATTCTACATATTCTAGGAAGCATTAATCAACATTGTTACTACTCCAGCCAGCATTTATCAACATTCTACAAACGCCTGCAAGCATTTAACAGCATCCTATCAGCTCCAGCAAACATTTATCAACACTCTATGTAATCCAAAAAGGATTTATCAGCATTCTGCCTGCTGCAGCAAGTATTTACGAGCATTTTTGTACCCTAGCGTACGTGTCAACATTCTACATACTCTAACAAGTATTTATTAACATTCTACCAACTCCAGAAATAATTTATCAAGCAGTCTAAAAAGTCCAGCAGGCATTTGACAACATTCTACCTACTGCGGCAAGCCTTTTCAACATTCTTCTGATGAAGCAAGCATTTATCAACAATCTAGGATATCAAGCAAGCATTGATAAACATTTTACTAACTAAAACAATCATTTAAGAACATTATACCAATTCCAGCCAGCATTTATAATCAGTCTTCTAGCTACCCAAGCAAGAATTTTCAACATTGTACTGACTCCTACAAGCATTTGTCAACATTCTACAATGTCCACCCAGCATTTTTCAACATTGTAGCAACTCCAGCAAGCATTTGACAACATTCTACCTACTGCAGCAAACATTTTCAACATTCTTCTGATCAAGCAAGCATTTATCAAAAATCTAGGATATCCAGAAAGTATTGTTCAACATTGTAACCACTCTAGCAAGCATTTGTCAACATTATACCTACTCCAGTAAGCATTTTCAACAGTCTACTGACTCCAGCAGGCATTTAACAACATTCTACCAATACCACCCAGTATTTATCAGCATTCTTCAACTCCAACAAGCATTTATGAACATTCTACTGACTCCAGCAAGTAATTATCAGCATTTTACGAACTCCAGAAAATTGATAAATACTTGTTGGAGTTGGTAGAATGTTGACAAATGCTTGTTGTTGATGGTAGAATGTTGATAAATGCTGTTTGGAGGACACAGAATGCTGATACATTCTTGCTGGAGGTAGAAGAACATTATATCTACTTTAGAATAGTTCTCATAGCATGTGAGGGGGCATGGAATTCGAGGATTTGTAAGAATTTGGAGTTAAAATAGTATACTGCTTCATCAAGGGGGAGGTGTCTTAAGGTTGACCATTCACAGGCTTGAAGCTCTGCTTGAAAGTTTGCTAGATTAAAATATTTTTTGTTGCGGGTGATTTTAAATGTAGTTTGGTTTGGGATAAAGGATTTGTGTCTAGATATATAGGTAAGCGAATGGTCACTAATATCATCAGGAAGGATAACTACTTTATAAGAGAAATGATAGCTATTAGGTAAGATCCAGTCTAAGGTACTTTCTTTGCTACTGGGTTTATGGATTCTGGTAGGGTTGGTAATTGTTTGGGAAAAGCCATAGAGCTTTATATGAGTTGTGGGTTTATGTGAGGTACAGGTGTTCCAGTCTATATTAAAGTCACCGAGTACAATGGTTTCCTGTGGGAAGGATGTAGAAAGCCAGCAGAAGATACTTTCTAGGATGCTGATGTTATTGCCTGGGGGTGGGTAGGAGCATATTATGTATATAAGTTTAAATAAGCCAAAAGAAGTACCAGATACTCAGCGTAAAGTGCAAAGGATTTATTGAGCAGTAGTCCACAAACACAACAGCAATACGTAGTTAAAATAACATCCACGTTTCGTCAGTAACTTCTTCAGATAAATCACATCAAAACAAGTAAAATCCCAGATTAAATAATCATGACCAAGTTTAAACTAACCAATAAAATTCATAGATCATTATAATATTAAATAAGTCCATATCAGCACATCACTTCCACAAGACAGAACAACAATTAAAATGCCATTTTATACAGAATGAATATAAATACACAATGAATTCATACTTCACAAGAATAAATGAATAAAAACCACGAAGATCTGTAAAATTAATTTGTAAAATTGTGTAATATTATATAATTTTATTAAAAGTTCTTGTAATTTAAAATTTAAAATAAATGTGCAAAACAATGCTACCCTCTCCTGGTGATAACTGGTAATACAACACCTGCAATTAATAAGCAATTTGTATATATATATATATATATATATATATATATATATATATATATATATAGATATGTACAACATAATGAATGAGTAATGAAAAAAATAAGATAAGGGAAAACAGTTTTATAACTTTGCTGACCTTAGTTTCAGTACTGGTGCAATTGAAATCATGTCATTAATACCTGGATATTTGTTCGATTCTAATACTATCTGCCAATACAGTTCTCTGTATTCCACCAGAGTTTCTCACATTCCACCTCTGGGGTCCATTGAAACAACTTCCAAAACAAAGTACTCAAATTTGGCATCGTTACAAATTTGTGTGTGTTTGTAAAGGGAATTAGTATCACATCTAGTTCTTATGTCATACAAATGTTCGTAAATTCTTTGTTTGATTTTCCTTTCACTTTTCCCAATGTAAAATGCTTCACATTTCTCACATAAAGCAATATAAATTATTCCTTTTGTGTTACAATTTACAAAAGATTTCACAGTCAATGTTTTGTTCCTAGCCCTCAAATAACAGGATTATCCTGTTTTGAGATACATACAGTAACTACAGGCTCCACATTTAAAAACACCTTTTTTCTTCTTATTTGTGTCTAAAACCATGCTGTTAGTGCCTCTTTCTAATAAACCTTTTATGTTGTTACCCCTTTTGTAAATGTATTTAATTTCTTTTTCAAAAATATAACTCAAATCTGAAACTTTAGCAAAATTTTTCCATTCCCTGTCAATAATTTTTCTAACGATACATAATTATCCATCGTATGTAGTAGTAATACCTGAAGTAAATTCATCATTACAAGTATCGTTGGAACTAACAGGTGTTGTGACGTGCCCATGCTTACCTAAAATTGGGGCAAATCTACCTTTCCTTCCATCACATACTTCTTTACAAATCTCATCAAACAATTTCTCGGGGTATCCCCTATTTAAAAACATTTTTTTCAAACAACTACACTCTTCTGTAAAATTAGTGTCGTCAGATGTCATTCTACATATCCTAACCATCTGTTCCTTTAACACACTTCTCTTTTGATAAAATGGATGGGAACTTGTAAAATGTAAATCCCCTACCCTTGAAACAAAGTTGTTTTCTAATCTAACAATGTTCACATCCAAGTAATTTACCTGATGTACATTAAAATGCATGGTAAATTTAAGGAAGTTTGTAGTCTCATTGACATATTCCACAAAAGAATTGAACTCTTCTTCAGTGCCTTTCCACAAAAAACATAAATCGTCGAGAAATCTGCAGTACAATGTCCATTTATTATTGTAAATAGGGGTTAAAATAAACTTGTTCTCCCAATATGCCATGATAATGTTTGCGTAAGTTGGTGCACAATGTGCTCCCATGGCAACACCCCTAGCTTCTCTGTAGTATTCTCCTTCAAAAAATATAAAATTATTTTTAAGGACCACTTCTATAAGCACAAGTATAGTCCTAAAATCATTGTGAGAAATTTCTTTACAAGTTTGTAACATTTCCTCAAACCACAATAGTCCTACCTCGTGTGGTATACTTGTGAACAAGTCAACAACATCAAGGGTACCAAAACCTTTTGTTTCACTATGTATAGAATTGTCAATCTTTCTCAAAAAATCCCAAGAATCTTTTAATATGTTATTGTTTTCATTTACTAGCCTCTTAATCTTACAATCAATATATTTGGCCAGTGGTGCTGTTACTGAACCCTTAGAAGAGACAATAGCTCTAAATGGGGGGGTCATTAATATCCTTATGCACCTTTGGGATTCCAAAAATAGATGGTATTTTAGGTTTTTCTACATGTAAAAATTTGTATGTTTTCAAATCAATGGACCCTTCTAGTAGTAAATCATTTAATAAGATATATATTTTTTTGTATGCAACATTTATTTCATTTATAGATATTCTACTACATTTGTCTGTATCATTCAAAATGTCCAACATTTTACCTTCATATAGTATATAATCCATCAAGACAACACCTCCTCCCTTATCAGGTTTCATAACCCTAACATCCCTGCTTTTACTTAATTTTTCAAGAATTTCTTCTTCCTTAACAGTAAGGTTAGACTGCACTGTATGTTTACGCAAAGATTTTCTTAATTCATTTTCCAAAGCAAGTTCAAAATTTTTCAACTGGGGATGCAAAGGGGGATTAAATGTGCTTTTACGTAACAGTTTATCACCAGTGGCATTAAGGTGCCTGCCTTTAAAAAATATTTCCAAGTTCTTCTTCCTTATAAATAATTTAATATCTACTAAAAGTTTAAAAACATCTGTCTTTTTTTGTGGTATAAAACCAAAACCTTTCGAAAATAAATCAAAGAAGGGTTTGGTAGGTGTAATTTGAGAATAATTAAATATATTGAAATCATAGAAAGTCCACTTACAACCATCTGTAACAATTTCTTCTAATGGTTCCAATGTTCCTGTCTCAATGCAGGGGGTGCCCAACCCCTCCCCCTGTAGTTTTTTGAATTGTAGGTAACTGGTTCCTTTTGCATTAATCTTTCAGACCTACGTAGTGGAGAGAACTCCACTGTATCCACATCATTCTCATCCTGTAAAGTAGTTTCCTGTACCAAAATCCGTCTGTGACAATGTGTTGATCTTCAAAAACGTTCTTACCCCATAATTTAGGTTTAGGGTAGTGAATGTTAGTTTTGTATTCATAGATATCTCTCTCAATTTTGTTACATTTTCTATTCTGTACTTCAATACATTAAAATTCTATGTCCTTTAATAAATGCTTATACTTCTCTCTTTGTTCATCTATAGTGAACAATAAATCATTAACTACAGCTTTGTTAAGGCTCTCAATAGTAATATACATTTTTTCCATTTCACACTCATTGTTATTAATAATTGCTCGCATAATAGCAAAACCACAATTGTCAAAGGCTTTAATCAAGTTGTTGTGAAAATCCGTACCTTCATGTACATTATTAGGGTACTTACTGACCCTTAAGCCTTTAGGAACAATTTCTAGTTGTAAACAATGCTTCAAGTAGGCATTGTCCATCTCTAACATTTTATACTTATTTAAATAATAATGTAGTTCATTTAACGTTTGTGAATAAGTGCCATTAGGCTTAATAGTCTTTTTACCATTAACAAAATTAAATTTCACATTGACCACTTCTCTAAAAAGTCTTTCTATACTTTGTTTTGACCGTACAGCATTGGTCGAGTCAATAGATGTGGTATTTGAATGCGTTTGTTCAACTGGATACCTTTCTTGTGTCCCTTCAAGTTTGATATGCGGAAAACCTTCACAATTGTCCAAAATAGATCCATTATGATCGTTCAACAAGCTTTCAGCGTTTTCAGCGTTCACAACCTGCCTGGACATTCCTTCATTCGAAGCTGAACATCTCAGCACTTCCTGATTTCCCGGGAGTGAAAGGGAAGTGACTACCATTGCCAACGATTGGCTGACTGGAGTTAAAAGACCCACAAGCTGGGTAAGCTGCCCTATAAGCTTCCGAAGCTCACCAGTATCATTTTTCTTGCCCTCAACTTCCGATGCTCCAAACGCTGAGTTTTCCATGAGTAAAACCAAAACACCAAAAAAAAATTAATATTATAATGATCTATGAATTTTATTGGTTAGTTTAAACATGGTCATGATTATTTAATCTGGGATTTTACTTGTTTTGATGTGATTTATCTGAAGAAGTTACTGACGAAATGTGGATGTTATTTTAACTACGTATTGCTGTTGTGTTTGTGGACTACTGCTCAATAAATCCTTTGCACTTTACGCTGAGTATCTGGTACTTATTTTGGTATATTAGTACAGCTCAGTACCTTCCATTTATGTATATAAGTTTACTAGCATTAACCTGGAGCTTGGAGATAAGAATTTCCACATTAGTATCTAGAGCTAGTTGTACTACTAGAGAAGTGACCTGTAAATGATATTTGTACAGAACTGCTACCCCACCACCCTTTTTGGTAGCTCAGTATACTCTCAAGATATTATAACCAATGGGGAGTATTTCACTGTTTTTTGTTACAGGTCTGAGGCAGGTTTCTGTTAAATATAAGATATCACATGAGTGTGTATGTAGTAAAGCGTGTAGTTGGCTAACTTTATTGTTTATGCTCCTTATACTGAGATGGGCTATGAGTAGAGAATTTGGGTTTATATTTGGAGTGAAAAGGGAAGATGGATGAAGTCGGAGGGGGTTTATAGGGGTGTTGCTATTTGGTCCTGGGTTGGGATGAATGTCTCCATGAAGGAGAGGATGTCTATAAGGACTATATGAATGCTTCAGTAGTTTACAGCAATTATTTTGTGATTTCCTATATTGTAGGAATGTAAAATGGGCTACCCTGTGATTTTTTGGCAATAGATAGGTTGAGGTGGATGTTATGTTTGAATGGCTTTGGAAGACTAGCTCACTTAATAGTAATGTTTGTTTTAGGGGATGGTGAGATGTGGTATACTGTAGGTTTTCATAAAAGGTAAGGATATAGGTTATAGAAAGAATAGATAGTAATGCAATTAAGATAAGCAGATTTATAAATCTGAGTCTATGAGTTAAGGGCATGGTGCAGTCAATTATAGAATGTAGCAAGTATTTATCAACATTCCATAAACTCTGTGAAGTATTTATCAATATTCTGAAGTAGACAGAATGTTGATAAATGCTTGATGATGTTATCAGAATGTTGATAACTGCTGGTTGGAGTTAGTTGAATTTTGTTGAATTCAAGTTGGAGTAAGCAGAATGCTAATAAAGTTGCTGGAATTGATAGAATGCTAATAAATGTGGCTGGAATTGGTAAAATGTTGATAAGTGCTTGCTGGAGTATGGGAAATGTTGATAAATGCTTGAAGTAGTAGACGGAATGTCCATAAATGCTTGAAGGAGATGATGGAATGTTGAAAAATGATGGCTGGAGAACATAAAATGTTGATAAATGCTAGCTGAAGTTGCCAGAATGTTGATAAGTGCTTGCTGCAGTTGCAGAATGTTGACATATGTTTGCTGGACTACATAGAATGTTTATAAATGCTTCCTGGAGTTGGTAGAATGTTGATACTTGCTGGTTGGGGTAGGTAGAATGTTAATAAATGCATGATGGAGTACATAGAATGGTGATAAATGCTTGCTGGTTTAGGTAGAATATTAATAAGTGTTTGCTGGACTTGGTGGAGTGTTGATAAATGCTTGCTGAAATTTAGGAGAATGTTGATAAATGCTTGATGGAGTTGGCAGAATACTGATAAATGCTTGCTGAAATTAGTAGAATGTTGATAAATGTTTATTAGAGTACATCGAACATTGAGTAATGCATATTGGAGTATGTAGAATGTTGATAATGTATAATAAAGTAAGTAGAATGTTGACAAAGACTTGCTGTGTTGGGTAGAATGTTGTCAACATTCTACCAACTCTAGCAAGAATTTATCAACATTCTACATACTCTACCAAGCATTTATCAACACTTTAACATCTCCAGCAAGAATTTGCCAACATTCTACATTCTCTAGCAAGCATTTATGAACATTCTATCAAATGCTGCAAGCATTTTTCACATTCTACCAACTCTAGGAAGCATTAATCAACATTCTTACAACTCTGGGCAGCATTTATCAACATTCGACCAATTCCAGCAAGCATTTAGCAACATTCTATGAACTCTAACAAGTATTTGTAAACATTCAACACACATCTTCAAGCAATTATCAACACTCTGCCAACATCAACAAGCATTTACTAGCATTCTACATATTCTAGTAAGCATGTATCAGCATTTTACATACTCCAGCAAACATTTATCAAAATTCTTCCAACTCCAGCCAGCATTTATTAACATTCTAAAAACTCTAGCATGCATTTGCCAACATTCTACTTAATCCAGCAAGCATTTTCAATATTGTACTAACTGCGGAAAGCATTTGCCAACATTCTAACTAAAGCAAAAATCTGTCAGTATTCTTCTAACTCCAACAATCATTTAATAGCATTTTATCATTTCCAGCCAGTATTTATCAACATTCTACTGAGTTGAACATGCATTTATCAGCATTTTACATACTCCAGCCTGCATTTATCAGCATTCTACCAATGTCAGCTAGAATTTATGAACATTATAACAACTCCATCAAGTGTTTAGCAACATTCTACCAGCTCTGCCAAGCATTTATCAGCATTTTACGTACTGCAGTATGTTGAGAAATGCTTGATGGGGTTGTTAGAATGTTGAAATATTTGATGGAGTCAGTAGAATGTTGTCAACGTCTTGCTAGAGTCTATAGAATGTTGAAAATGATTGCTGAAGTAGGTAGAATGCTGACAAATGCATATTAGAAATGGTAGAATTTTGATAAATGCTGGTTGTAGTACATATAATGTTGCTAAATACTTGCTGGAGTATAATGAATACCGATAAATGTTTGGTGGAGTAGGTAGAATGTTAATAAATGTTTGCAAAATGTGGCAGAATTTTGATAAATGCTTGCTGGAGGTGGTAGAATGCTGATGAATAACTGGAGGACTAATTAGAATGTTTATAAATGCTTGCTGGAGTATGCTGAATGTTGATAAATGGTTGCTGGTTTAGGTAGAATGTTGATATATGCTGGCTTGAGTTGATAGGATGTTGATAATGCTTGTTGGAATATATAGAATTTGATACATGCTTGATGGTGTGGGTAGAATATAGATTAAAGCATCCTGGACATGCCGGAATTTTGACAAATGCTTGCTGGAATTTGTGGAATGTTGATAACTGCTTTCTGGGGTTGGCAGATTGTTGATAAATGCTTGCTAGAATTAGTTGAAGGTTGGTAAATGCTTGCTAGAGTACATAGAATGCTGATTAATGAATTCTGGAGTATGTAGAATGTTACTAAAGGTGTAGTAAAAGTAAGTAAAATGTTAACAAAATCTTGCTGCAGTAGGTAGAATGTACTCAACAGTGTACCAGCTCTAGCAAGCATTTATGAACATTCTAACAAATGCTGCCAGCATTTATCAACATTCTAATGACTCCAGAAGCAATTTATCAGAATTCTACCAGCTCCAGCAAGCATGGAAGAAAATTCTACTAACAACAGATAGCATTTAACGAAATTCTATATACTGTAGCAAGCATTTGTCAGCATTCTACATATTCCAACAATCATTTATCAACATTTGTCCAACTATAGCCAGCATTTATTAACATTCTAAAAACTCCAGCAACATTTGCCAACATTCAACATAGTCCAGCAAGCATTTTCAATATTCTACTGACTCTAGTAAGCATTTATCAACATTCTATCAACTCTGTCAAGTATCTATCAACATTCTGGAGTAGACATAATGTTGCTAAATGCTTGACGATGTTGTCAGAATGTTGATAACTGCTTGTTGGAGATAGTTGAATTTTGCTGAATTCAAGCTGGAGAAAGGAGAATGCTGATAAAGTCTTGTTGGAGATGGTAGAATGCTAACAAATGTGGCAGGAGTTGGTAAAGTGTTGATAAATGCTTGATGGAGTACAGGGAATGTTGATAAATGCTTGAAGGAGTAGGCAGAATGTTCACAAATGCTTGCAGAAAATGATGGAATGTTAAAAAATGATGGCTGGAGAACATAGAATGTTGATAAATGCTTACTGGAATTTCCAGAATGTTGATAAGTACTTACTTCAGTTGGCAGAATGTTGACATATGCTTGCTGGAGTACATAGAATGTTGATAAATGCTTCCTGGAGTTGGTAGAATGTTGATACTTGCTGGGTGGTGCTGGCAGAATGTTAATAAATGTGTGCTGGAGTACGTAGAATGTTGATAAATGCTTGCTGGTTTAGGTAGAATAATAACAAATGCTTGCTGGACTTGGTGGAGTGTTGCTAAATGCTTGCTGGAATTTAGTAGAATATTGATAAATGCTTGATTGAGTTAT
This sequence comes from Protopterus annectens, assembly GCF_019279795.1. NCBI lineage: Eukaryota > Metazoa > Chordata > Ceratodontiformes > Protopteridae > Protopterus > Protopterus annectens. Next base: position 923,059,447 of record NC_056734.1, read on the forward strand.
CAGAATGTTGAAAAATGTTTGCTAGAATTAGTAGAATGTTGATAAATGTTTACTAGAGTACATAGAATATTGATTAATGCATACTGGAGTATGTAGAATGTTGATAAATGAAAAATAAAGTTAGTAGAATGTTGGCAAAAGCCTGTTGCATTGGGTAGAATGTTGTCAACATTCTACCAACTCTAAAAAGAATATATCAACATTCTACGTACACCACCAAGCATTTATCAACATTGTAACATCTGCAGCAAGAATTTACCAACATTCTCAATTCTCCAGAAAGCATTTATGAACATTCTACCAACTCCAACCAGCATTTTTCACATTTTACCAAATCTAGCAAGCATTAGACAACCTTCTTACACTTCTGGGCAGTATTTATCAACATTTGACCAATTCCAGCAAGCATTTAGCAACATTCTAGGAACACCTTCAAGCAATTAACAACACTCTGCCTACATCAACAACCATTTATTAGCACTCTACATATTCTACCAAGCACGTATCAGCATTCTGCATATTACAGCAAGCATTTATCAAAATTCTTCTAAATCCAGCCAGCATTTATTAAAATTCTAAACCTCTAGCATGCATTTGCCAACATTCTACTTACTGCAGCAAGCATTTTCAATATTTTACTGACTCCAGCAAGCATTTGCCAACATTCTAACTCCAGCAAGCATCTATCAATATTCTACTAACTCCAACAATCATTTAATAGCATTCTATCAGTTCCAACCAGTGTTTATCAGCATTCTACTGAGTTGAACATGCATTTATCAGCATTCTACATACTCCACCCTGCATTGATCAGTATTCTATCAATGCCAGCTAGAATGTATCAGCATTCTAACAACTACATCAAGTGTTTAGCAACAGTCTACCAGCTCTGGCAAGCATTCATCAGCATTCTACATACTGCAGTATGTTGATACTTGCTTGATGGGGTTGTTAGAATTTTGAAAAATATTTGATGGAGTCAGTAGAATGTTGAAAAAGTCTTGCTAGAGTCTGTAGAATGTTGAAAATGCTTGCTGGAGTAGGTAGAATGCTGACAAATGCATGTTAGAAATGATAGAATGTTGATAAATGCAGGTAGAGTAGATAGAATATTGCTTAATGCTTGTTGGAGTATAATGAATGTTGATAAATGACTGGTGGAGTAGGTAGAATGTTAATAAATGTTTGCAAAATGTGGTAGAGTGTTGATGACTGCTTGCTGGAGGTGGTAGAATGCTGATGAATAACTGGAGGGCTAACTAGAATGTTTATAAATGCTTGCTGGAGTATGCTGAATGTTGATAAATTGTTGCTGGTTTAAGTAGAAGTTGATAAATGGTGGCTTGTGTTGAAAGAATGTTGATAATGCTTGTTGGAATATATAGAATGTGGATAAATGCTTGATGGTGTAGGTGGAATATAAATTAAAGCTTCCTGGACATGCTGGAATTTTGACAAATGCTTGCTGGAATTAGTGGAAGGTTGATAAATGCTTGCTGGAGTTGACAGAATGTTGATAAATGCTTGCTAGAATTATTAGAACGTTGATAAATGCTTGCTAGAGTACATAGAGTATTGATTAATGCATTCTAGAGCATGTAGAATGTTGATAAATGTGTAATAAAGTAAGTAGAATGTTAACAACATCTTGCTGCATTAGCTAGAATGCTCTCAACATTCTACCAGCTCTAGCAAGCATTTATGAACATTCTAACAAATACAGCCAGCATTTCTCAACATTTTGCTGACTCCAGAAACAATTTATCACTATTCGGCCAGCTTCAGCAAGCATGGATGAAGATTCTACTAATTATAGATATTATTTAATGAAATTCTACATACTTTAGCAAGTATTTTTCAGCATTTGACATACTCCAGAAATCATTTATTAACATTTGTCCAAATACAGTTAGCATTTAATAACATTCTAAAAACTCCAGCAAGCATTTGCCAACATTCTACGTAGTCCAGCAAGCATTTTCAATATTCTACTGACTCTAGCAAGCATTTATCAACATACCACCAACTCTGTCAAGTATTTATCAATATTCTAAAGTAGACATAATGCTGATAAATGCTTGATGATGTTGGCAGAATGTTGATAATTGCTGGTTGGAGTTAGTTGAATTTTGTTGAATTCAAGCTGGAGTAAGCAGAATGCTAATAAAGTCTTGCTGGAATTAGTAGAATGCTAATAAATGTGGCTGGAGTTGGTAAAATGTTGATAAGTGCTTGCTGGAGTATGGGAAAAGTTGATAAATGCTTGAAGGATTAGGCAGAATGTCCACAAATGCTTGCAGGAGATGATGGAATGTTGAAAAATGATGGCTAGAGAACATAGAATGTTGTTAAATGCTTGCTGGAGTTGCCAGAATGTTGTTGAATGTGTGCTGGAGTACATAGAATGTTGATAAATACTTGCTGGTTTAGGTAGAATAATAATAAATGCTTGCTGGACTTGGTGGAGTGTTGCTAAATGCTTGCTGGAATTTAGTAGAATATTGATAAATGCTTGATGGAGTTGGCAGAATGTTGGTAAATGCTTGCTAGAATTAGTAGAATGTTAATAAATGTTTACTAGAGTACATACTGGAGTATGTAGAATGTTGATAAATGAAAACTAAAGTTAGTAGAATGCCGACAAAAGCTTGCTGCATTGGGTATAATGTTGTCAACATTCTACCAATTCTAGCAAGAATTTATCAACATTCTACTTACGCCACCAAGCATTTATCAACATTGTAACATCTGTAGCAAGAATTTACCAACATTCTACATTCTCCAGCAAGCATTTATGAACATTCTACCAACTCCAACCATCATTTTTCACATTTTACCAAATCTAGCAAGAATTAGACAACATTCTTACAACTCTGGGCAGTATTTATCAACATTTGACCAATTCCAGCAAGCATTTAGCAACATTCTATGAACACCTGCAAGCAATTAACAACACTCTGCCTACATCAGCAAGCATTTATTAGTGCTCTACATATTCTAGCAAGCATGTTACAGCATTCTACAAACTCCAGCAACCATTTATCAAAATTATTCTAGCTGCATTAGCTAGAATGCTCTCAACATTCTACCAGTTCTAGCAACCATTTATGAACATTCTAACAAATACAGCCAGCATTCAACTAACTCCAACCAGCAGTTATCAACATTCTGCCAACATCATCAAGCATTTATCAACATTCTGCCTACCTCATAATATTGTTTTTATTAAAATTCTAAAAACTCCAGCAAGCATTGCCAACATTCTATGTAGTCAAGCAAGCATTTTCAATATTCTACTGACTCTAGCAAACATTTAACAACATACCAACAACTCTATCAAGTATTTATCAATATTCTAAAGTAGACATAATGTTGATAAATGCTTGATGATGTTGGCAGAATGTTGATAACTGCTGGTTGGAGTTAGGTGAATTCTGTTGAATTCAAGCTGGAGTAAGCAGAATGCTAATAAAGTCAATGGAATTGATAGAATGCTAATAAATGTGACTGGATTTGGTAAAATGTTGATAAGTGCTTGCTGGAGTATGGGAAATGTTGATAAATGCTTGAAGGATGTCAAAGGAAAAAACTTTAAAGACCAATACACGTAAGGTTTAGATAAGGCACATTTTATAACTTGCTGCAAGGAGACAAAAACATGCAAATACAGGATTTTGCCTAACTATTAACAGGAAGCATGCTATTTTTATACTGTTTTACAAGACATTGCCTACTATGGTTGATGTAATTAAACACAGCTTTTAGTATTGTTTTACAGCAGATGTTACTTAGTTTTTTTGCTGACATGACTGGATTTATGGAAAACATTTTGAGAAAAACAACCTGGACTTGATGGGCCCTAGCCCGTTTACAAGCTTTTATTGTATAGTTTCAATATATGTGTTACATTTTAAGGTACTTTTTTAGTTTAGGCACAAACAAGTGCTAATTGCAGTTTATATTTTTAAGCAGTCTTTGTTTCAGTTATCTACCACTCTTGCAGCTGTGTATTTTTTTACAGCACAAGCGGAACTCCTTGTCTAAGTTTCATAACATTAATTTATCTATTCATTATTTTCTTGACACAGGCAGAAATTATCTGCTTTCCTGTAAATTTTAAAAGCATATAGCTGTGCATATTTTGTGACAATACAAGGTTAGAAAGCTTCTGCAATTCGTACAGATTTTATGCAGTGTGAAATAGAATAAATGTGTTAACCCTTTTTAAGCCTTAAATGCACTAAGCATATTACTAAAACATACATTAATACATATTTTTCCAACATTTTCCCCCTATTAATACTTTTATTTTACTTTTAAAATAAGCATAAACAGTTTTTTTATTTCCTAACCTCTTCCCTCTTAGGATTTGCAGTTAAGAGATTCATTTAGTTTAAACTTATGAAAGCATTTTTAATCTTTTAACAGTTTGTTAAGCTCAGTACTTTGATATAAGGTTTTAGAAACTGACATGCCTATAAAGTCTTTAATCAGTCTTTCTATGCAGGGGATACCACAGCAAACACATACTCCCAGTAGGATCATGCCTACACAAATAGCAATTAGAATGTTTGTTAGGATAGTACCCCACCCCCAAACCAGTTTTGGAAAAAGTCCATCAGTGGGGTTGGTCTTGGTTTGGTTATGTTAGACACTTGCTGAATTACCTTAAGGTGATTGTCTATTTTGTGTTTATGGTTAGGAATATATGAACAGCACTTTTTTTGGATTAAAGCTCAAGTACCACCTCTTGCTGCTAGGGTGAAGTTGAGAGTTATGCGATTTTGAAGCACTACAGTTTTTATGGCATTTAGTTTATTGGTCACCAATTTAAGGGTGGAAAAAGTTGCATTACTTATTACTTTGAGAAGTTTAGACAGCTTTTTTAGCTTCCAAATCAATTTTGTTGCACCATATGCTGGTAATATGCCTGCCCACAGTATAACAGGATTACTTAAGTCCATGTGTGTCACTTTATCACTCACAGCATTATGTTTTTTTCAGTGCGCATCGATTTGCCCTACTGGATTTACAGTTTTTTTGACAGGTTTTTTGTTGACCTTTTGGACATTCCAAATTTTTTATTTTTTTGCTATCCCCTTCTAGTGATTCTTGACTATCATATAGTCAGTCCTCACCCTCCATGTCTCCCATGGTTGCCTTTTTGTTTTTCTTGCAATCCCTTGCCAGGCGTTCCTTTTTATCGCATTTAAAACATTCACCCCTTTTTTTCGCCCTTCAAAGTCCTCTGATCGCTGATCAGATTGTTTGTTTCCCTGGGCATTTTTTTGCCCTTTTTTCCAGATTGTACTACATAAACTTTTGCTCCATCTTCTACAGAAAATACTTGGGGTTTCTTTTTCTTGATGTAATTAAACACAACTTTTAGTATTGTTTTACAGCAGATGTTACTCAGATTTTTTGCTGACATGACTGGATTTATGGAAAACATTTTGAGAAAAACAACCTGGCCTTGGTGGGCCCTAGCCCATTTACAAGCTTTTATTGTATAGTTTTAATATATGTGTTACATTTTAAGGTACTTTTTTAGTTTAGACACAAGCAAGTGCTGATTGCAGTTTATATTTTTAAGCAGTCTTTGTTTTAGTTATCTACCACTCCTGCAGCTATGTATTTTTTACAGCACAAGCAAAACTCCTTGTCTAAGTTTCATAACATTAATTTATCTATTCTTTATTTTCTTGACAAAGGCAGAGATTATCTGGTTTACTGTAAATTTTCAAAGCATATAGCTGCGCCTATTTCGTGACAATACAAGGTTAGAAAGCTTCTGCAATTCATACAGATTTTATGCAGTGTGAAATATAATAACTGTGTTAACCTTTTTTAAGCCTTAAATGCACTAAGCATATTACTAATACATACACTAATACATATTTTTCTAACAAACAATTAGGCAGAATGTCCACAAATGCTTGCAGGAAATGATGGAATGTTGAAAAATGATGGCTAGAAAACATAGAATGTTGATAAATGCTTCCTGGATTTGTCAGAATGTTGATAAGTGCTTGCTGCAGTTAGCAGAATGTTGACATATGTTTGCTGGAGTACATAGAATGTTTCTAAATGCTTCCTGGAGTTGGTAGAATGTTGATACTTGCTGGCTGGGGTTGGTAGAATGTTAATAACTATGCAGAATTGTGACAAATGCTTGCTGGTTTAGGTAGAATATTAATAAATGTTTGCTGGACTTGGTGGAGTGTTGATAAATGCTTGCTGAAATTTAGTAGAATGTTGATAAATGCTTGATGGAGTTGGCAGAATGTTGATAAATGCTTGCAGGAATTAGTAGAATGTTGGTAAATGTTTATTACAGTACATCAAACATTGATTAATGCATACTGGATTATGTAGAATATTGATAAATGTATAATAAAGTAAGTAGAAAGTTGACAAAAGCTTGCTGCATTGGGTAGAATGTTGTCAACATACTACCAACTCTAGCAAGAATTTATTAAAAGTATATGTACTCCACCAAGCATTTATCAACATTTTAATATCTCCAGCAAGAATTTACCAACATTCTACCTTCTCCAGCAAGCATTTAAGTACATTCTACCAAATGCAACAAGCATTTTCACATTCTACTAACTCTAGCAAGCATTAATCAAAATTCTGACAACTCTGGGCAGCATTTATCAACATTCGACCAATTCCAGCAAGCATTTAGCAACATTCTATTAACTCTAACAAGTATTGATCAACATGCAACGTTCACCTTCAAGCAATTATCAACACTCTGCCTACATCAGCAAGCATTTACTAGCACTCTACATATTCTAGCAAACATGTATCAGCATTTTACATACTCCAGCAGACATTTATCAGAATTCTTTCATCTCCAGCCAGCATTTATTATCATTCTAAAAACTCTAGCATGCATTTGCCAACATTCTACTTAACCCAGCAAGCATTTTCAATATTTTACTGACTCCAGCAAGCATTTGCCAATATTCTAACTCCAGCAAGCATCTGTCAATATTCCACTAACTCCGACAATCATTTAATAGCATTCTTTCAGTTCCAGACAGTATTTATCAACATTCTACTGAGTTGAACATGCATTTATCAGCATTCTGCATACACCAGCCTGCATTTATTAGCATTCCATCAATGTCAGCTAGAATTTATCAACATTCTAACAAATCCATCAAGTGTTTAGAAACATTCTACCAGCTCTGGCAAGCATTTATCAACATTCTACATACTGCAGTATGTTGATAAATGCTTGATGGGGTTGTTAGAATATTGAAAAATATGTGATGGGAGTCAGAAGTATATTGACAGAGTCTTGCTAGAGTCTGTAGAGTGTTGAAAATGCTTGCTGGAGTAGGTAGAATGCTGAAAAATGCATGTTAGAAATGGTAAAATGTTGATAAATGCTGGTTGGAGTACATAGATGGCCAGATTCATGAAGGCTTGCATGGAGTCTAAGAGTAGAGTAAGACTCCATGCAGCCATCATGTCTGCCGAGTGATCCAGGAACAGCCGGTAGGGGCGTGCAACAGAGCACCCAAAATGAGTCTTAAATGGGCAGGGCTAGGATATGCAAATTACCTCATTTGCAGTTGAAAGATATGCAGATGAGGTACATTTGCGATCCAGGAAACCCAAACCTGTCCAAGTAAGAGTAGTGTTATTTGCAGAAATGTACTCAGTTGACAACTGAGTACAGTTCTGCAAATAACAAAACGGAGCTGTGACAGCCCCAAAAATGGATGCATACAGTGGAGGAAGCATGCCAATGGCCAAAAATATGGCCATTGGCAATGGTCATCGATGCAAATTAAAAATAAAATAATTTGTTTTAACCCGATCGCCGATGTTTAAGCGGAGCGCAGCACCGCGCAGACACGGTGCACTCTAAAAACCAGAAAAACAGGAATTAAAATCCACAAATGTGGATTTTATAGCAATTCTTAAATTATAATGCAAGGGAATGGCAGTCCGAAGACAACATGGCTACCGAGTAGAGGTTGCTAAGGGGGGGGGAAGCTCAGTCTAAGACATGTAACCAAGCATTAGTAGGCAATCCTATGCAAATGAGGGAAAGGATAGTGAATCCCAAGTTTACTTAGCAAATGAGCACAGTCGGTGGAGTGTGGATAAGGGGAGTATCAGAGTAGAAGATAGGTGACATTATGAAGGGGGTATGTATGAAAGAAGTAAAGCTCATTGGAGCAGAGTGTGATGTGTATGCTGTTAGTTGCCCATCACTGGAAGAGGTGTGTCAACAGGTATCCCAGCTAAGGTCAGGAAATTGAAGTTGTATGCTGTGGACAACACCAAAGTTTCTTGTAGAAGTGCTTGCAACGTGTATGCTCGCGTGTGCGAGCGTATAAAACTGACTAAGACTGTGTGCATGAATGTGCGCTTGTGTGCGCGTGTTTAAGCCAGAGTAAGCATGTGTAAGGTTGTTTAAAGTTGTGTAAGCGCATATGCGCCTGTGTGCGCATCTTAGCAAGCATAAGTTCAGGTAAGCATGTGTGCGCGAGTGTGAGCATGTGTGCGTGTGTTTGCACTTGTTTGCGTGGTGCTGCTCCCTGAGGAAACAGAAAGGGAAAAGGAAGCCCAACAAATAGTAGGAAGATAACCAGGGAGTACTAGAAGAGCTAGCAGGTGAAAACAATTAGAATCAGGCAATTGCACAGACAGTACACTAACCCAGCCCAGCCCAGCACTTAGAACTCTGCAAACAACATTCCACTATGTTTCTCTCAGAGACACTGCAACACTGCAATAAGCTAATAGAAGTGAAAACTGAAAAAGCTTTACTGAGACAAAGAAATGTTAGGGGCTGCCATTGCTGTTATAAGGCGATATATGCAACATGCTGAGGGTGATGACAATGCAAATGCTGCTGGACAAATCACAGTCAGGAGACGGAGAAGAATGTACTGGCCCAGGGTAAACTATCAGGGGCTACATGAGCTGGAGATAGTGGAGAGCTATAGAGTGGACAGAGACCTCATGCAGCAAATTGTTGAGCTGTGCAGGCCATGCCTCACACACAGAACCAACCGAGGGGAACCCATCCCAGTGGAAACCAAGGTATGTGTATGCCTAAAAATATTAGCAACAGGTACCTTCCAGAGACCAACTGGTGATATGATGGGGATATCACAGGCATCAGCATCCAAGGTACTGCACCAGTTCCTGGATGCCATGTCAGCACATGTCGGTGATCATGTATACTTCCCCAATTCTCGTGAGGTACTGGCCAGCAATATGCATCACTTCCAGCAAATAGCAGAATACCCTGAGGTAGTGGGTGCAATCGACTGCATGCATATATGCATCAAAGCACCAGCCGGTGAGTGGGGTACTAACCGCAAGGGCTTCCCCTCCATCAACTGCCAGATTGTGTGTGATGCCCAGGGCATAATACTGAATGTGTGTGCTGGCTGCCCTGCAAGCTACCATGATTCCCATATTTGGCATCTGACACAGCTGTACCAGACATTTGCCAATGGGGACATCCCTGACGGTCACCTAGTGGGGGATGCTGGCTATGCACTGGAGCCAATGCTGATGACACCCATCAGAAACGCACACACACCTGAACAGGAATGCCATAATGCACACACACAAACACAAAATGTAATCGAGCATGTGTTTGGGCTACTCAAGTCACGGTTCCAGTGCCTGGACACATCTGGTGGAGCCTTGCAGTACCCACCAACTACATGTGCCCAAATTGTCCTGGTATGTACTATGCTACATAATATGATCCTGTGAAAACAGCTGCAGCAGGACCAGCATAGGCCTGGGCCAAACAGCCCCCCACCATTGCCAAGGCCATCACAGGCAGAGCATGACTCGGAGCAGGAACAAGCTGAGCCTGCCCCAGTAGGCAGAAGGAGGCATGCCCAGTATGCCCTGGCCTTGGCAAAGAGGCAATGCATAGCACATACACTGGCCCAGTAGGAACCCTGGAAATTATACCTCTCTCCAACATGCACAAAGAGTAAAAGGGATGCCTAACATGACACTACCTGTCCTCAAACATGTATAGGGAGTGTAGTATGTGCATCCGACATAGGCAGCCCTGCAGCACCACCCGAGGCATGATTGCCATCTGTTAAGCAATATAAACAGCTTTCACCACCAATCAGTATATGTAAACAAAATTGCACACACTAACTAACACAACTGTGGTCAATGTTGACCAATATTGCCCAATGTTCAGTAATTAACGTTGAGCAATGTTGGACAAGCGTGGTCTAAGTTGGGCATGTCCAAACAAAAGCCAACCCGCTCATATTTGCCCACTGGCCCATAAGCAGTCAGGTCTGCTCAGTATGAAAATATAAAGCAGTGACAGGCCTCGAACCCAGGATACTGTGCACTACAGTCATAGTACTGAAACACTAAACCACAACAATATGTCAATGGTCAGCCTGTATGAAGAAATGTTGATAGGTCTATGCAAAGTATCTCATGGAAACCCTGCAGGCATGGCATAATCCCTGTCGAGTTATGACACAAAGGTGAGCCCTGCAGTAAGAATAGAACCTGATCTTCAACACACAGATAGTATAAATGTCAATAATGCTTATGCTCACACACATCTACAAATGTAGTGGACCTCAGACAGCAACATAATGAAAGGTCACACTGGGCATGCTCACACACTTGAATAAATGAGACAAATGTCAGGCAACAAAGCACTGACAGGCAGAACTGGGCATGCTCACACACTTAGGCCATGACTGAGTACAGCAGTGGGCCACACATATCCAGCATTTGCATGAGTTAACCCAGGAACCTCACACTATCCACCAATCTGCCTTGTGCACACAGTTAAATGACAGCAGACACATATATAATATAGAGGAACCCTGTCAAAATCAATCACGTTCTGCAGATACGTAGGTTGTTCATAGAAAGTGGGAAATCAAAGAAGAAACAAAACCTGCAATCAGTATCATCAATAAACAATGTGCATCCCAAACAGTATCATAGGTCCAGAGGCTGATATTAGGCTATCTTCCCTAGGTTATGTTCAACCTAGCCAGAGTGTGTTTGGCCATTGTAACCCTGTTAGATAAGTAGACTGTGCCTGTGAATAGCAGGTCACACAAGATAGCCCATTTACATTTACTTTAATGTGCCCCTGTCTAGCAGCGACACAGAAGATATCCAGGGGTAAACATACGATCACCCATCCACTCGTCAAGATGTCTCCTGTGGGTGGTCATTGGTGGGCCTTGCGTATGCGGGACTGGGATCCCATTCCACGGTGAGTGGAGCCCCCAGGATAGCAATCTGTCTGTCCTGCATGTCTTATTAACATCCGTGCTGAGGTTTACATCCCTGGAGCATGTAGCTCCAAGGGATGTGGATATCCTGCATTGGATCATGTCCATAACATTTGGGTTGGACATGTCTTTAAACAACAGGCACAGATCGCATTCGAGTAGGTGGTAAGCGACTGAGTATAGCTGGAGATATGGTAGCCGAAGTGCACAGGCCATCTGTTGTTGAGGTAATCTGTGTCCATTACAGTTGCTGCAGGTGTCGGGTAAGGTACAACCCAAATGAGGCATTGTATCCAAGCATGGGCCTGATGAATATAGGGGCACAAAGACCCACTTGATTTAGATGTGAAACTTCATGGGATAAGGTGGGCTATATAGAAGGTCTGTCTAACCACTTTGGCAACGTGATTGTCAAAGGCGAGAGTACTAAGCACTCGTGTCCCCAAAGCCATAACAACTCCTACTTTACATAATGGATTACCACCAAAATGGTAATGTGTGGGCACGCTGCAATTCCCAAAGGGGATGACTATGCATCTAATGACATTTAGCTGTAGGCCATGGCTCTGGCACCAGTTATCCATCTCTGTGAGACCCTTTTTGAGGATGCTTGTGCCAGCCAGAGAGATGATTATGGCACCCAGTATGCAGTCATCTGCGAACATGGTCAGCCATATTCCTCCTGTGATAGCCTGTACATCAGACAAATATTTACTGACCAAGACAGGTCACAGGACTGAGCCTTGTGGGATGCCACGTGTAACTGGTATATAGTCAGACATGGCACCTGCAATATTTACCATGTGTGTGCTAACCCTCAACCAGTTAGCAATCCATTATGTGACATATGTGTTTATATCAAAGCTGGACAGCTTATGTAAAATGTCCGAGTGGGGTATTATGTGGAAGGTGTATGCGAGACCCAGGTAGGCTGTGTGGTCATCCTTCTCTACATCTATGGACCTGTTAACTGTTTAAAGTAGTTGAACATGGTCAAGAGGCAAGATCTGCCCACAACTAAGGCGAGATGTGTAGGGTCGTATGTTCCCGATGTCTATGTGTATGACTGCCATGATTATACGCTCCATAGCTTTGCAGACCAGGCTAGCTAGGCTTATAGGGCAACATTCCCCATGGGTACACATCTAGTAGTGACTCTGAAAATAAGCAGTGACCTAATGTGAAGGTTACGTTCATCATGAAGCTTGTGTAACATGCAGGCCGGGACACTGTCCGGTCCCATTGATGCTGTGATGTCTGCTCTGGAGAGGGCAGCACACACCTGTACATCTGTGATGTCTGGGAGGCTACACCCTGTTGGGATGGACATTTGCTGTGTAGGGGGGATGGGGGTGGAGACATTTGCACCAAACCTGTTTGCCAGGATGTTAGCAATGTCTGTGGGTCATTGTATGTATTGTCAATATGCAGTAACTCACAGCATATCTTTGAGTTCCCACCCAGGTTCCTGACATAACCAAAGAAAGCCTTGTGATTGTCCTCGGTGTCTGGTGAAGATCTCTGTTAGCAGCGGCCCTTACATGAATACATGAGTGATAATAGCTGTCTGCCAGTACTGATCAGAGATGTCTTCCCATGTTGGTAATGTGCTCTATCATGTAGTAGCCTCTCCCTTACATTGTATGGCCTATGAATGTCCAGGGTCCACCGGACAGGTTGCCTGCCTTTGGAGGAGTGAGACATGTTGTAATTTGTGGTAGCACGATCCATGCAGTCCAGTAGGTGTCCAGAGAATGCGTACGTAAAGGAATCAGCGGTCTGAGCCATAGTTACCACTGTCCCAGGGTCTTTGTAGGATACCACCTTGGTTTGTAGAAGTGTGATGTCTGCTCTGAGAAGTTCCACACAAGGATAACCTACTATGGGTGTGGGGATGGGGTATGGATGTCCAGTGAGATAAATGCATGGTCTGACCTCACCAATGATAGGCATACCTCTGGTGTGGAACATAGAGTCCCCATGCCGGTAATGAGCAGGTCCAATATGTTCTCGCCACTTGTGGGTGTGGTGACCAGGTGTGTCATAGCAGTTGAGTCTATATATGCCATCAACAGTCGTGCAAGGGTGTTAGTGCCTGTGTAGTATTCCCAGTCAATGTTTGGGTAGTTGCAGTCGCCCAGTACAATGTTGGTTGGAGAGACCTACCTATCCTCCAGTGTTCCCAGGAATACTGAGTGTGGTACCCGGGTTAGGGAAGGTGAACTGTAGCAGGTTACAAACTGAAAGGCAGGTTTGCCCACAGTCAGATGCACATGAATGGTCTCTGATGCTTTGTGCAGTGCTAATAACCTGGAGGTATGTGTATCTGTGATGTATATGTATACACCCCCAGTAATGCTGGCCGGTCTGAGTCATGTGTCCGAAAAGCATGGTATAAAGTACAACCTGGTAGTGTTGTTGTTCTGTCGTAAGCCTGAACCAGGTGTCTGTCACTGCACAGATATTGACATCCCCCATACTGAGGAGAGTCCTGAGTGTGTGCATTTGAGGGTTGGACAGCAGGTGTTGAGCAGCATAACCCTTAGTGTCTATAATCTTGTAACGTGTATGGAGGTGGGCTGTGTCATGAGCCTTGCTTAAAAAAGCCACTATGGGGGTGGCAAGAGCCTCAGGCAGTATTTGAAAATCTAGGTGTGACAGCTGCAAGCCACCCATAGCGAAGCTACGTGGCATGTTGAGCATGTCAGGATGACAGACACTGGATCCCCTGTGAATGACACCAATATGTCAACCAACTGTCATAAGTGATCAGTTTGTCTGTATACTGTGACATCAGTCCTGGTGAGGGTAAGATGCTACACAAGGTCAGGGTCATACTGTCCTGGGCGACATGATCAGAGAGCCCAACTATGTCACATGTCATGTAGTCCAGGGAGGAATGTCTGAGGTTATTCACACCAGCATGGACAATGATGGAGCCATATATGTACTTGCTGTGGAGTGACATGAGTGCATGTGTCATGTGGTGGATCTTGGCATCTGACAGACAGCTCAAAGTGACCTTCACCTGTACAGCCTGGTCAGTGGGACGTTAGTGTGTCTGAGAACAAGAGTCACCTATGAGAAGTGTATTAGGTGTGTTCCTTAGCCCTAAGGGCAGTGACTGTGTGGCACACTGACTTTGTGAACTATGTGATATGTGGGTAATGTTGTGGGGTAGCGGTTGATTGTGTGACTGCTTTGGAGGTCACCGCTGCTTAGGCTGAGTTTATGTAGAGCCTCCGATGTGTGGTAATGTATTGTCTGTGCTGTTGCTATAGGTCTATGTGAGACTGGAGTTGTGGTGTGTGTGGTTACCTTCACCACCTGATAGACCGTGCCAGTCATGGGTCAAGAGAGCTCAGCCCCCTGTTCGTCTATATAGTTGCATCCCTCTCATGTATCTGAGTTTGTTGGGAGGAGGAGAGGGTTGTCTGTGTGCATGAGGCAGTTGTAACAATGCATCAAAAGTCCAATCATCACACACTGGACTGGAGAGTACAGATGACACCGACTTTCGGACATGACAGGATATTATGATGACATACTCTGTTGACCGATCACATAGGATCAGTAGGGTGGTAAGTGAGTAAAATAGCACAACAGGGGTGTAGTGCTCATGTTTGTCAGTGTTTTTGAAAGATCATCTGTGAATGAGTCTAGACAGAACCATGACACTGCCGTCAGATATGTCATATATAGCAATGTACACCTATATATGCCCCGAGTCAGAGACAACTGTACCTGACTGACAATGCCGACAACCTGTCAGATGGGCCCATACATACATACCCACCTCCCACTGACAAAAGGCCCTATCGTCATACCAGGAGATACCACACGTGGAATGGGTATACAGCACCACCCAAAGCCATAATCATGGCATCAATTGGATTGCATACTTCCCCTATATGTGACATAAGTGAACTACAGAACAAATATACCCTGCACCCGAACAGTCTGTTGAGCCTCACCCACACTACTGGATCTGAAACTGTTGAATGTGTTACAGCAACATATGGCATACCCCACAAGTGTTGGTGCACACCAGACCATGGGAACTAACGTCCTATAAGCCTATGATGTCTGAACTGCAAGGCCATGTAGTCCATCATGATTGAAGTCATAAACAGAGCTATTGCATGCCGACAAGCACACAACCCTACCAACCGTGGTATGTTCATGGGCAGAACATGGTTCCCAAACCTGCTAGGCTGTTTGCAAGGCACCCACCCAGGACATATATCACTGTAAGGAGCTACACATGTCCCACATAGACTCTGAATAGCCCTTACTCAACATACCAGACACATGTCGTATCCACAAAGTCAACAATTTGTGCATAAATATGTATTGTCATATGAAGGAATGGCAATTTGTCCATGGATAGATCACATAAGCCATGAATAGTGGAGTCCTCTACAAGCTGGTAACACCTGCTGACCCACGTGGTTCATTCCTAGGATTGGATTAAACAAAGTGCGCACACATTACCATGTCCAGTCTGATGATGTCAGCAACCTACAAATATAGCAGGAGACCAGAAACCACCCAGTGAAGCATCTAGCGTGTCGTGTAAATCTGTATCTCTCTACTATCATAACATAGTTAGGTAGGGGTTTGAATCCTACAAATGCTGAGTGTGTGGGGTTGTATGTATGTGTGTGATTCCTTTGAGAGGAGTGGCCTTTTTGGAGCCTAGCAAAACACATTCAAAGAGGTAGATTCCCCTTTGTCAAATCTGATGATGTCAGTATCCCACAAATACAGCAGTGGAAATATAAACTCCCACTAAAGCAAATAGCGCATCGTGTTAATGCGTATCTCTCAAGTCGCATAGCATAATTAGGGGCTTGAATCCTGCAAATGCAAAGTGTAGGTGAGTGTGGGGGTGTATAAGTATGTATGTGTGTGATTTATTTGAGAGGAGTGGCCTTTTTGGAGCCTAGCAAAACACATTCAAAGAGGTAGATTCCCCTTTGTCAAATCCAATGATGTTGGTATCCCACAAATACAGCAGTGGAAATGTAAACTCCCACTAAAGCATACAGCGCATTGTGTTAATGCGTATCTTTCAAGTAGCATAGCTTACTTAGATAGGGGCTTGAATCCTGCAAATGCAGAGTGTATGTGACTGTGGGGGTGTATGTGTGCGTTTATTTGAAAGGGGTGGCCTTTTGGAGCCTAGGAAAATACATTCAAAGAGGTAAATTCCCCTTTGGCAAATCAGATGATGTCAGTATCCCACAAATACAGCAGTGGAAAAGAAAAATCCCAATAAAGCATATAGCATGTCGTGTTAATGCGTATCCCTCAATTATCATAACATAGTTAAGTAGGGATTTGAATCCTGCAATTCCTAAGTGTGAGTGTGTGAAACCGTTGATCAGAGTGTTGTAGGTTTTGCTTTTACTAATGTATGACATATCAGTAAAACAACAGTATGTGCAATGCACACGTCAGGTATCTGTGTGTCAAATACACAAGTACATGTGACCTCAATTGTTAACTGTGTGGCAAAGACATAGATGTACATGTGACCGCAATCACATCACAGGTGTGAAGCCTGCCTTCTACACTAATACATCTGTTACCATTGACAGTCTGTGCTGCTGCTTCACAGACCGTAGGTCACATATGTATGTATGTGACATGGCCAGCCACTGTAGGGATCTGTGCCCTAGGTCATCTGTGTCATACACACACAGGACAGTTTGTATAGAATAGTGTGGGTGAGGGGTCATGCCTGGGGCATATCACAGACATGTTCAAACACAACACAGTCTGTCAATAATGGGCACTCAGTATAGGTGTACAACAACTCTGTGGATATGCATACGGACCCCTTATTGCTTATGTGATACACTGACAGAAATCAGCATACGTTTGGGAATGTGAACATCAGAGGACAGATGACATCACATGTGGCTGTATATACACATCTGTACCCCTGCTACATGTCATGGGCTACTACCAATGTGGTACTGCCAGGATACCATGAGTATTAAATGTGGATGACTATGCTATAGTTGGCTCATAGCTTCACAGCATGGGTTTGTCAACAGGTATCTATCTGTATGTTACCCTTGTGAAGAATGAGTGTCTAATCCAGAGAATGCATTGTAGGCCACTGTATGCATTACTAGATGTGGATGGACAGATCCCTAGTGTGTCTGCTAGTACCTAGGATGGCCACATGCCTACAGGAGGGGTCACGGGAATGTGTGGCAGTCAATACCACTGGTAACTGGTATAGTATGGTACCAGAAAGATTCATATGCTACTGTGTAGCCTACAGCTGTGTGTCAGTTGTCAAAATATCATCTAACAATTGGTTAAGATCAGGCTGCTGAGAACATGTACAATACCAGAATGCAAACCAATGACCGATATTAACACTACCACCCACAGCATAGTGTCAAACCATGTCATACACACATGTGTACCCAAGTTGTAACATATGTGTATTAAAATGCATACTGGCCACCAATAGGAATTATGAAGTGTTAACACTGTGTAATACAGGGCATGTCACCCTTCCCATGTGTCCTCCATGCACATACATGCAGACAGTGCACCTCCACCATGTTCACAAATGTACACCTGCAAATCTGTACTGCATACATCACACACATACCGTCCACTCACCAACACATGCTGCCAGTGCCACACACATCAGCCACGTGGCACATGGGCAGACAATCCATGTTTGGAATTAACCCTGGTGTAAACAATACTACATTGATATTCTCAGCTTTAATGCATCATGCCTGCCCAGATATACCTACAAGGATAGCATTACACTTTACTGTTGACAACATGCTAACATTGCTACACTGCTATTAGGTCACCCTGTGTATCAGCACCATGTTAGCCTGTTCCTGCATCACAGTCACAGATGACAGGAAGTGGCACAGTTTCATCATATGCACAGGGTGTGCTATTGGTTTGCCAGAGCCCGACATTGACCCATCTAATCGACATGTGTGTGTGTGTGTGTGTGTGTGTGTGTGTGTGTGTGTGTGTGTGTGTGTGTGTGTGAGGGACAACAACACAGTATGGGTCAGTGTTGATGTGATGTGTGTGTGTATGTGTTAGCCCTAGGTGTTTGGATTATGTGTGTGTGTCTGCATGCACACAGTTCCCCCTTGTGGCTGCCTAATATGGGAGGTTGTGGGACAGCCACAGACTGTACCTGCCAGGCTGTACAGATCACTGTCTCTGGCCACGGACACAGTACCTGTGCCTGGCAGGGGTGACACGGACAGTATTGGGTACTACAACAGACTGGGTACTATTGTCAGAGGCAGAGGGATGTTGACTGGACCCATGTCCCTGCTGGGAATGGCCAAAGCCACATGCATGTGGTCATCTAGGATGGTCTATCGGCAAGCCAGCCCTAACATTGATGGGGCTGGTACTGCCACTACGGGAGTGACTGAGACTTGTGTGCCGTCTGCAACGACTACCAGCTGATGAAGTTGCTGGGATACATCCACGCTGATGTCACAGCTGTCCTGCACTGTCCTGGTGCATGGGCATCACATTGCGGAGGACATCTAGTGTCTCCCCCCAACATCTATCAATGACCTCGGTGTAATTACGTATGGCACTGGCAAGGTCACGGATACTGTCATTGATAGCGGTGTTATGAGCCTGCTGCGCCCTAAGTCCCTGCCTGGTGTACCGTTCCATACATGCCTGTGCCTGCATTACAGCCGTGAACATACCTGAGGTTGTGAGACCTGTGGGGGCATGTCTGCCAGGGGCATTATGACCAGCAGTGCTCCCACGAGAACCCCTGGACATATGCTTATGTGGTACCATTCCAGGTGTCTGGGCATGGCTGCTGTGTGGGGTTGCATGTGCCATTGATACCACACTATCCTGGTCAATGCCTACTGCATGCTGTTCCTCAGCTATGGCCATTGGTGTTGAGGGATGTATCGGCAGTATGAATGTGTGCATAGACGGGGTGGAAAGCTGTGTACTGTCGATTGGCGGACCAATGACGCACCCTGTCAAACCTAATAAACAAACAAAAAGAACGCCTTGGACCACGGTCTTCTCCTCTATAGTGTCAACACCAAAATCACAGAGCGCCAGTGAAATTAATGCTTTTATTCACCAAGAAAAAATAAATACATGCGTTTTCATCCTACATACAGGACTTCATCAGACAACCATTTTTGACTCAAAAAGCCATTTAAATAATCTCTAAGTCACCTGTTTAATTGTTAATCCAATGAAATACATCTCCTTCAGTTTAAACTAACAAATCTCCCTTTACATCTCATAAATATTAATGCCTACTCTCTGAAAGTGTCTTGTGCTAAACTTGATCATTCCACATCATTTATTTATATAAATAATTTGAATTAAAATACATATAATAAACATTCATGAATAATTTACTAATAAATTATTATAAAACATCTCCTTAAAAATATTTTAAATAAATTAGTTTAAAAACTCAGGTATGTGAAGACTATGTATTTGTTTCCTGTGTGTGTGTATCAATAAAGATTTCCTTAAACCTATGTTTCATGTATATTCTACCCCCATCTGGTGTTCATTTTACAAAATTACATGTTTGAGTTTTTCAAATGTTATTAGCCTTTAATTTCAACAGAGAAGAAATTGATATAAAGTCATTCATTCCTGGTTTATTTCCTGCATCGAGGTTGACCTGCCACCAAAGCTCCCTACTTTCTAATATTTCTTCCCACAGGCCACCTCTAATGTCTGGTTTAACTTGATCCAGAACAAAAAAATCATATTTAAATTTAGTGCAGGAAATAGAATGCCTATACAATGCATTTGTGTTTTTCTTTTTTGTGATGTCATAAGAATGTTCGTATATCCTTCTTTTCAGTTGTCTTTCTGTCTTCCCTACATAAAAAGACTGACAGGACTGACAGACAACAAGATACACGACCCCTCTACTATCACAGTTAAAAAAACCTTTACTGCCTAACCATCTCATACTGCTTTCAATATATACTTCTCCCCTGTTTATAATGTACGAACATTGGTGGCACCTGCCACACTTGTATGTTCCTACTTTATTTCTATTCCCTTTATTTTTACTATGTCCATTCCTTTCCATCAAATTTTTTAGGCTACAAGAGTTTCTATAAACTACTTTTGGTTCCATTTTAGTAATCTCTTCCATATCCGTTAAAGTGGAGAATTTATTCCATTCCCTGTTTAAAAATTCCTTTACTTTCCTGTTGGAAGTGTTGTATTCTACTACTAAACTTCTTTTGTATGTTTGTTGCCCTATTTTGTTCTTGTTAACATCATTTTGATTCTCATTGTTAATCCCTCTCCCCAAAATTGGCTTAAATCTCTCCTGCCTTCCTTTTTCCACTTCATTCCTTATTTTACTAATAAATTCTGCAGGATAACCACGTTCCAAGAACATTTTTTCTAGGACTTTACACTCTACTTCGAAATCGTAGTCCCAACTGGTCATTCTAGACCCCCTGACAAATTGCCCCTTGACAATATTCTTTTTACTATGCAGGGGGTGGGCACTGTCGTAGTGCAAATAGGAATTGACATACGTCTCCTTTCTATGCACTTTAGTTTCATATTTTCCATCTCTTTTGTATAACTCTATATCTAAATATTTTAGTGTTTCTAAACTAGTAGAGTATGTAAATCTCAAGAAGTTAGTAGTTCCACTAATATATTCAAAAAATTCTAAAAATTTGTCAAGCCCCCCTGTCCAAAGTAACACTATATCGTCAAAAATCTGTGGTATGTTAACCAATATTGTTTATATTCACTGTTAACTATATATTTTTCTTCCCATTTTAATAAAACAATGTTGGCGTGCGTGGGGCACATGCACCCCATAGCCACTCCAGATTTTGTTGATAATACTCCTTGGAACATAATAAAATTGAATTTCAACACATAATCCATAAGTGCTACACAAGCTATTTTGTCCTTTTGTTTTAATTTTTGTCTTCAAAATGCTCTCTTCGAACATTTCTATCCCTTCCTGGTAGGGGATGCAACTAAATAAATCAATGACATCAATTGTCATGAATAACATATCCTCCCTATAATGTTCAGGTTTTAATAGACTCAAAAAGTCCCAGGAGTCCTTTAGTATAATTTCATTGTTGACCCAAATGTGTTTACACTTGTAGTCAACAAATTTAGCCATTGCTTCAGTTTTAGAGCCACCTGCCGAAACTATTGGCCTTAGGGGGGGGGGGTCATCCTTGTTTTTATGGATTTTAGGTAACCCGAATATTGTAGCTATTCTGGGTTTATTCACTTCTAAATACTTGAAAATTTTCATGTCTATTACTTCCTCAGTGAGTAAATCCTCTAACAAGTTATCTATTCTTTTGTATGCTACATTTACCTCATTCAGGGATACTATAGTATAGATGTTCTCATTCCTCAAAATTGCATTAATCTTTCCATCATATATCAATTTATCCATAATAACAATTCCCCCTCCCTTGTCAGGTTTCATAACCCTGACTGTGGCATCACCACTTAATTCTTTTAGGACTACCTTTTCTTCTACAGTTAAATTTTCATTACACCATACTTTATTACTTTTGCTCCTCACCCCTTCTACTAAAATATTCTCAAAATTTTTTATTTGAGGTAAAGGGGGGGGGGGGGATTATATGTCGATTTTCTAGTTAGTCCATCTCCTTTCATTCCTTGTTTTTCCATTCCTGCCCTTAAAGCCATTACTTCTAAATTAATTTTTCTTGTAAATAGCTTTATATCTAGGATAGTTCTTGTGGAGTCACCTTTTACCATGGGAATAAACTTCAACCCCTTACTCAATAAAGTAAAGTGTGGTATAGTCAGATTTATATTCCCAAAATTGTAAATGCTAAATTCATTGTAAGTATATTTAGTGTTGTCCCTATTTATTGCTTTATTTTCTATGCTTCTAATGGGAGTCAGGTTCTCTGAAGGGGGGGTAATGTCTGATAAAATCTCCCCCTCCCCCTTCACCCCCCGTTGCTGAAAATTTTCTCCCCTTTCTTGATAGTCAGTTTCATAAACTCTTCTTCCCACCAACGGGGGGAATTCTTGATCATATGTCTCTGTTTCCCATTCAAAATTGTTCCTATTCACATACCCTTCTTGTTTTTTAGAAAAATATTTATTGTTTTTCCTCATAAAACCTTTTGTATTGTACCTTTTTTCTATAGGCTTGGGGTAACAAAGGTCATTCTCATATTCAATAATGTCCCTTCTTAACTTCCCCATCTTTCGTTGTGTAATGTTCTCACATTTAGTGTCAATGTCCCTTCTAATGTTATAAAATCTATCCCTTTCTTCCTTTATATTAAAAATTAAATCAGACTTTATACTTTTGTCTAATTCTTCAATTTCAGTCTGTAATTCACTTTGCTTACTTTCATTTTCTTCAATTATTGCTTTCAATATTTCAAGCCCACAATTGTTAAATATTTTCAACAAACATTTGTGGAAGTGGGACCCCACAGTAACATTGTTAGGTATTTAACCACCCTCAAACCTTTAGGAACAATTTCCTTTTCAAACACTCTCTTAGGTAGGCATTTTCTATACTAAAAACCCTATATTTCATCATGTAATCATACATTTTGTCCATTTTCACTCTGTATGAATTAACATCTTTAACACTAAAGTCATTTTGTTTCTCACCAGAAACATTGTTAAATAAAAAGTCTTTTTTCAACCATTCCTCAGTAGTTTTACTTTTTGTATTACTTGAAACAGTACCTTCATGCGCTACAAAAACAGCGCTCGTTTTGGGTTTGGCCCCAAGTTCATTAAAAGAACCACTTCTTCTCTCCGTTTCATTCACTTCCTCACCCAAAAACCTCGGTGTGACTGCAGGATTAAAGTTAGTAATATTGGTGTCTTCCAGGTCGCCGGTCCCATAACGGTTACCAATCAGCTCCCTTTTTCTCTTCCCTTTCGGTTGCTCTCTTTCGTCAACCCTATCTGCTTCCTCCGTCACACACTTCCTGTTAGCCACAAGGCTGACACAGAGAGGCGTAAGCAGATCTATCAGCTCAGTGAGCTGACCGATAAGCCTCCTAGAATGTCCAGCTTCCTCCTGGCCTTCGCCACTCATATTTTACACCAAGTTAGTGTAGAGAAAGACGCCAATAGTCCACTTTCACATAAACCAAATAATTCAGCAGAACGGCAGTTCTAAAACTCCAATAAACAAACAAAAAGAACGCCTTGGACCATGGTCTTCTCCTCTATAGTGTCAACACCAAAATCACAGAGTGCCAGTGAAATTAACGCTTTTATTCACCAAGAAAAAATAAATACATGTGTTTTCACCCTGTCAAACCTGCCTGTGCCACAAAACATGTATCATCATGTCCACTATTTGTGGCAGTGACGTCAGGTTCCCTGCTGCACTCATCCAACATTACCTCAGGACCTGTGAGAGGGAGACAGGAAATGCACTTTACCATCTGTACAGGATGTTGTAACACATGCACACATGCACACATGAATACATTCACAATTGAATACATGCACACATGCACACATGAACACAGGAACACATGCGCACATGAACACATGTGCACATGAACACGTGCACACATGCACACATGAACACATGTGCACATGAACACATGCACACATGCGCACATGAACACATGCGCACACGAACACATGCACACATGCACACATGAACATATGCGAACATGAACACATGCGTACATGAACACATGAACATATGAGCACATGAAAACATGCACACATGCACACACACATGCGCACATGAACACATACACACATGAACACATGCACACATGAACACATGCGCACATGCACACATGAACACATAAACACATGTACACATGCACACATGAACACATGCACACAGGCACACATGCCCACAAATGCACTCATCACTACAACACACACACACACACACACACACACACACACACACACACACACACACACACACACACACACATACCACCAGCAGTCCAGAACATACTCAGTAGCATGTGATGGTGGGGGTACAGCATCACAAGTCAAGCAGTTATATCACATGTGTCAGCATGCAGGATGTGTGTTTCCCAACAGCATGCAGTGAGTGTGTTGACAGCCCTTGCCAATAACACTATGCCTGTGTTTGATGCATGTGTGTTGTTGTTAATTGTTTGGCCTCACCCTGGAATGCACTGTGTACATGGACATGACAGTGCTGTGTAAGTGTTATAAGCTCTGCAATGTTCAGTGCACCATCTCACACAGGTGTACATACCATGGCTGGATGTGTATCTGTGTGTCACATGGATAGCCATGTCTGATGGGAGCATCTGTGCATTCAGCAGATAATTGTGGACACAGGATTAACACATGCATGCCATGTATACACACGGGATGAGTAGTGAATGTCCACCTGATGGAATACCGTGGCTCAACATGCCCATTCTACAGTGGTTACAGTGCGTGTAGGACAGTATGTGGACATGCCAGTGCCCGACATGACATGGCATGGTACAACACAACTGCAACATTACACATCACATGGACACAGTGTGTGTCATGTGACCTGTACACTCAATAGCATGACAAGATATATATGTGTCACATGGTACAAATGTTGACTGCTATGCATACCATGTACAGTTGCCTATGTTTGCACACACACAACACTGAGGTGCATAGCAGGTCATGCTATGTGTAGTACTGTGGTCACTGTGACTGGATGGGGTGTACTACCATGGGCCATCATCATGCAGCATCATGTGGTCACTCAAGGCTACTAATGTGTTCCAGACCAGCACAAACCATGCTGTACCGGGCATGCAGTACCATGGCTACAGTCACCATTTCACAGCCAGTTGTTACATGGATTTGTAGGGTGTGCAATAGGGGGCATTGCATACCATGAATGCGTACTGTGTCAAAGAGTGTCGGACAACCATATGTGAGGCATCTACCCCTCAGGTTTGTTACGTGTGCTGTGTGGATGAAGTGTGGGATACCGTAGTGTGACCTTACAGTGGACATCTGAATACACCATATGAGGCATGTTCAAGTGTACTGCATATGACAGTGTTGTGTATGTTGTGTGCGTGTGTATCGACTCTGCCTATCCAACATCCACATCAGTGTTGACACACTTCTGTGCACTGCTCTCTGTATTGTATGTGCTTTAGGCAGCTACCCACATTACTGGGACGTGCATAGTCTCACAGCAAACATCCACAGCATGCATTATGCATATGTGTGTTACGTGTACATGGCCTACACCTCACCTATGACATGCACATTTAATTAGCAGTATTAAAGGTAGAACACACTCACCAGCATGGGTCATCTGCCTTGCTGTCACACCAGAGCGGCCTACAACGATATGAGACACATCGTTAGTGCTAACAACTGTGTGATTGCTACTGTGTGTTCACAATCATAGAGTACTACAACGGTTGACAGTCACAGGCCTACAGATTGTATTTCTATTTATCAACATTGCACAACACTAGGCACCACATTGTATAACTACACAGTACACATCTCACATAAGCATGCTGTAACAATTGTGGTAACAGTACTCTACAGCTATGCCATGTTACCTGCATGGTCCGTGTCGGCTTGCTAAGTGACTCCGGCCTCCATGATGACACATGTTTGTTGTTGCAATTGTTGTTGGCCAGGAGCCACCTGGCTCAGGAGCAGCTCCTCCACTCTGGTGGGGGGGGTGGATGGATACCCCACCCACCTGTGGCAAGCTGCTGTCTGCGGATATCAGATGCACTCTACTGGACATGTCTAATTAAATCACTGCAGTGATGGCATACCTGCTCATATGTCTGGTTATGCATGCCTATGTTATTTACCCAACGGACAAGCTCCTGCCACAGCGTAGTCCACTTCTGCTGGTCCTGGCTGGTTCTGGAGAACAGCAGGGAATACTGCTGCAAAAGGCCTGCAGTTATTACCTCCTCCTCCACGCTGTAGGTGGGATTTCTATGGTGGGGCATAGCTCTGGAAGACAATGAAATAAAATGTGTGAACAAGTCATGAGGCACACGTATATTAATAATGTACAGTTATCACTCAACCACCACATATAGCAACCTATTGGCTGTCAGAAGATGCACACTTTCAACAATGCATGACAGTACTCATCACACAACCGGATGACTGTGCCTAGCACACTCTATATATCTAACCATGTTTTGCACAGCATCATTCTTACAACAGTATGTAATACTACACTACAGTACATGGCACACTGTATGCAACACAATGCACAACCCCAACACAGGAGGCATATATTATGCTACTGCTTCATGATAAGTGTTATCCATTGCAATGATTGTGAAGTCCAGTGACAGTCTCACTAGTGTACCACACTAGTTATTGGTGGCAGACCTCTGCCTGACACATGTGGTCATTGATGAATATAGGTGGCGTACTGCTGTACTACACTATACATGTTTCCAGATACACAGCTATATCCTGTAACACACATATATCCAAGGCCACGGTACAGGCATACACACACACACACACACACACACACACACACACACACATCAGACATACACACCGGACACATAGTTATGGTGACACAGGTGACCTTTACCTGTGTACCTTACAGTGCTGTGTGGCAGTAGTTACGAGACCCTTTGCCTGAGGTATGTAATCTCTGAGGACTACAGGGGACACATGGAACAGTGGTTCCAATCAGTGTGGACGTAGACCATAATGTGCTGTTTAGGTATACAGCCACAGGTACTATTACAGTTCATGCAGGAGTTGGATTCACCAGCAGTAGCACTCAATAAGCATGCATGTACTGCTTTGGCCTACAATGGGCACCATAGTCAACAACAAGGGACTATGTCAGGACATATGGCATACAGCTTTGTCAGCCTAACAATTGTATACACAGCTTTTGCTGGGATCACAGCTAGGACACATGCTACCATGTCAAATACAGTTTCCCACTATGCTAGCACACATAAACCTAACTCTGACACATTCACCAACACTTGCACCATCACACTCAGTCAAGCTCACATAGCACTTCTGGTTACAGGTACCTGTGGGTGTGTATCACCTCATAGGTAGGTATGAGGCTATTGGCCCTAGGGCCTATGGAAGCCAAGCCATACACTACCCTGGCCTGTGACACACAGGTCATTGCATGTCACGTGGCCCTGTCAAGCGTTGTCATAGAGGTGAATGCCTGGCTGTATTCACTATCTCCCATACAATCTTCATGATTAATTAAGACAACTACTGATTGGGAACTTTGTTTGCTATGGACAGTTGGTTTGTTCCAGGGTATGGGATGTCTCTGTGATGGGAACCTATCCCTCCAGCATGTGCTGTTTATTGTGGTCAGAAGGTTTGGGTCCCTGGAGAATGTAGCATGTAGGGATTATTATCAGATTACGTGCAGCATGTTCAACAGCTCTGGTGTTTACATAGCTTAGTATGTAAGGCAATCATCACCTCTGGGTAGGCGGTATGTGACACAGTGTAGTTGTGGGTTTGTGGGATGGTCTGCTTAGTGCATCTGTTTGGGGCTGGTATTAATCTTTGTGAGGTATGTCTTTGTTGCTTCCTGTAGGTCTGGATGTCTTGTGAGGTACATACCACATGGGGCATTATACCCTGTAATGGGCTTTATGTGTGATGGGTTGAAGGGAACACTGGCCTATATTTCCCTGGATGACACACCTTTTGTGATAAGATGTGGCAGGTAGACAGATTACATGACTAGTGTGTCACTGTGATTATCGAAGGGGAGACTACAATCCACCTGTGTCCCATGGTCTCTTATCACACTTTTGGTATTAGGTAGGCCACTACCTATGTGGTGGTTCATGTGTGAGGAGCTTTTTCCAGTAGGGTTGCCACAGCAGTATCTACATTGAAGTGAGGTCCACGGCTTTGTCAACAGCCATCTGTCACAGTAATTATGACCCTGTTCCTCTCTCACTCTCTCTCTATATATATATATATACATTTATATATATATATATATATATATATATATATATATATATATATATATGTGTGTGTGTTTCTGTAACATATGTCTACACACGTATACACAAACAAACATTGGTGTACTTAGTGATATCCATATAGGCACGTACACAGTCCACCTTTCATGGTGGGAATGTCAATTATTCGAAGGCTGAGAGGTATACTGTTATGTACTCATATTCCATAGTGTTGTGCGGAATGCATTGGGGGTGTACTTAGTACACATAGCTTTAGCAGGCCTCACTGGCTGCAACACTGCGAGCCTGACATCTCATACCCACTGCATTTAACCACAGTTCATATACCAGCACTGTATGCTGACTTGTTTGCCACTCACTACAACCTACAGTGGAGTATGCACAGAGTAGCCTTCAATAACATTTGTATGTCCACCCTTCACAAACAGTTGCAGTATGTCCCTTTCTCTATGTACATGTACTGATGCTACTATATGTGACACAGACAGATCTCTCCATATGTGTGTGCCATGCACACACAGGGTTCACACTGTTCTGTGTCCATGGACCTCACAGCTGACCTGCTGAGCCCTGCTGCAACATAAACAGGTGTCACATGTGAGCACACAGTCATATTAGAGGGTGTATATATAGCTGACACTACTTCTTTGCCATACTAGCCTGGTACAGCTGTTGCTAATACTAACCTACATGTTGATATGACTATCATGCATTTGTTACTCTGTCACATCCATGGTTTTAGAGCTGTATGCGCTACACCCCCAAACATTGTACACACTATTGTACAGGACACAGATGACATGGTTCAGATGTTTGACATTTAATGCTGAGCTACATATGTCACACTTGTGTCCCACTCCACACAGCTACACACTAAAATGTCCATGGCAGTATAATTGCAGGGCATCTGTGCATAAATACATACTGCTGCCACATATTGATGTTTCAAACTATGTAGTGTAGTCTTCAAATACATCTACTACATGCCAGTAAATACATATCTGTTTTCTTTGTATGTGTTTGTAGTTCCCACATTGCTGTGTCTTCAGCTTTCATTGATGATTTTGTTTTATTTTATTTTATTTTATTTTGTATTGTTTTAGATATATATTTTTCCACTGTTGTGGGTGGGGGGGTGTCCCTCTCTTTGTCTTTGTCTCTGTCTCTGTCTCTCTCTCTCTCTCTCTCTCTCTCTCTCACTCTGCAGCTGCAACGTGATGATTGCATGTGTGGCCAGCAGGTACAGCCTGCTTGTATAGGTATCTGCACATGTGCATGTGATGGCCTCTGCACCAATTGGTGTCCACCATTTGGTGATTGCATGCAGCCTGCTGTGTAATAATTGCAGTATTCATTGTCATAGCAATCCAATGCTATGAATCGCTATGTCAGGTAGGTGTAGCCCTTTCAGCTTTCCAAAGTGGGGCTCATGCTTCTTTGCTGTGGAGACCAATGTGTAAGTCAAAAGGTTGGTATGGTTCTTATATCTGACGCTAGGGGTGTAGCCAGTGATAATTATGTTGTACTCTGACCTGGATGTTGCCACTTCCACTACACAGTTGTCAGTGTAAAATTGTACTCACCCCTACGTTTGCTAACACAAGATACATGGGGGTATGTAGTTTCTTTACTACTGATACAATTTACTGCCATACATAAGTAGCTATTGGGTTGTATTCTTTTGGCACATGAACAGTTTGTGAACTGGTATACTGTGATAATTTATTCACACGCTCAACTGTGTGGGGGTTGTGTAGTGCTACTGTAACAGTATTTACTGCTAGAATGTCTGGTTCTGTTATCACAGTCATGTAATGCAATTCCACAACAGCTGCTGGTATAGTTCCACGGGACAGGTTTTGTGTTATGGCATTCCTACCTTTACTTTATATTCACACATTCTGGTACATGATATATATTTTTCTGCAACATCTTACTGTACACATCGCACTCATGTAATGCAGTTTCACAAGTGCTGGTACAGATCCACAGAACAAGCTTTGTTTTATGGCCTTCCTATTTTTCATTTACATTCACTCATTGTAATGCATGATATATTTATTTCAGCAGCAGGTTATTGTATATCTGTTGTGGCTTAGTGGTACTTCATGCAGTCTAGTGTGTCCAAGGTCTGGGGGTTGAGACTGACAGATGTGATTTATTTTGCTGCTGAGCAGACCAAGGGCCCTGACATACAGGGTGATTAAGGCACTTTTAAGCAGTTGTAAGTGGGTTTGTGTGGGTTTGCGTGACACTTAGCTAAGTGCACACATGTGCACACTCGCTCAAACCCGTTTACTTCTGCTTAAAAGTGCTTACTCCCACTAATACCCTCGCTAATTTCTTTGAAAGAAAAGAAAATGGGGAGATAGGAAAGGGGTGCAAAAGGGGGCACAAAGAGGGAAGGACAGTAGGACAACAAGCTCGGGATGTGCAGGATGGGTGTAGGGAAGTTCCATAGCTGCCCATTTCTTTACCAGCAACAGCTGTGCATATTATGCTAATTTGGAGTGATATTTGGAACCATCCACTCCTGAGAGAGGGGTGAGGACAACAAAGTATGTTGTACTGTCAACTGTAATTATCTGTTTATGTGTCCAGCGGAAAAGTATGCGAAATGGGCAGCTTTGTATGGGGCGTAATTTTTTTGTGGGTACAGATTGCCCTTTTTTTTTTTTTCAGGTGAGAGTGGAATGTGAGGTAGGGAAGCATGTATATTTGAGGAGGTAGGTTGGGTAGGTAAACGACAAGACAAACAAGATGCACTCAGGGGCTGAGTATGACACATAGGGTAGGTAAACACAATTGATGGGGACGGATGTTTGGAAATCGCAAGCCCATGAGCCCACAGATGGTAACAGTGGGACTCAGATCCCCACCCATGGGCAGTCTCCACTGCACCTTCACAGCCATGAGGGTGGCTGTGCTGGGGGCTACGTAGGAGGGGCAGGTTCACCTGAGATATGCGCCACTCTCGCCTCGAGCTGGCATAAGGGATCAGTGACTAAATGCTGGATCTCCCTACGCACCACAACCCAGATCCTTCAGAGGGTGACAGGTGGCCCTTCTCCACCCACACTTGCAGTGGGGGACAAGCCCCATCCCCTGCAGTGCTTCCACCCGAAGGTGGCACAGGACCAATGGAGGAGGGTAGCCTGGGCTGGGCACCAGACCTGCTGGTGCCAGGTGCAATCACCAGCTCAGGAGGGAGTGGTGGGTCCGCTGGGACCGGCCTTCCCATACGTTCTGTTTTTTAGGTGTATTAATTTACAACATAGACAACAGCCTTCCAGATTAGTTGTAACAGCATGCAGTAATATTCCCATTAACCCAACACACCAGGGTTCCAACAGTTGAACAGCAAGCATAACACATGCATAGATTGAATGACAGTGGACATTACAACAGCATGCAGGGATGATTGGTGGCAACAGGCCACCAAGATTGTGATGTTTGAACAGGGCACATGCATCACAGTAAATGCAATTATTTATAGAACAATAGGACATATGTCCCAACAAATGTTTTCAGGTTACACATATCCATTGAGGTGTGGAATTGCATTGTTTATGCACATAGATTAGGGTGTAAAAAGAAACCTCCATTAACATCTTATAAGTACTTTTACACTTCACTACATTACTATTGACTGCAGGAGTATATACCCTACATGTATTACTACACTAGGCAACTTGCATTAGACTGTGTAATGGTTTTGGATAGTTCATTATAGACCTGACCTAAATCTGACATACTAACTGTCCAGGTTGCAGATGTTACTGCTACATACTTATGTAGTTTATTTATATTTCAATATCTACATATCTGGATGTGGTCACGTAACATTTTCAGTTACATTTCTACTGAACCCTACATTTCATGTAGCACACTCACATTTCTGGATAAAACCTTGACATGCTACTCATGTGGCAGACTTACCTATGCATTCCAGTCATTTAGCTACTGTTGGGGACTGTTATATGCTTCACAGCTACTCGCATGTCCTTCATCCACTTCATATGGTACTGCACAACCATGGGTTGACAGTACTTATAACTACAGTACTGTTTATTTTATGCAAGGGTACAACAACATTTCAATGTGGGTGACACAGACGTACAAGTAATATACCTTTATTAATTACATTGCACACTCATTTCTACAGGCTCTCCTTTATTTGTCATTACAGTGCATACAGGAGACCTATTCAGGACATATTATACCTTTATTGATAGGTTACAACACTCTTTTTCAGGCTCACTCACTCATTATTTTGACAGTGCATGCAGTGATACTATTCCAGACTTATTTTACCTTTATGTATGGGTTACTACACTCTATTCCTGGCTCTCTGACTTATGTTGTGTAACAGTACAGGCAGAGGAGTTATTCAGGGTATGATATATCTGTATTATTAGGCTACAACACATTTTACATGCTTTCTGACATTTATTATCTCACCTTTATTGATGGGTTACTACACTCTATTCCTGGCTCTATGACTTATGTTATATGACAGTACATGCAGAGGATTTATTCAGGGAATAAATGTTATATGCTTCACAGCTACTCGCACTTCCTTCATCCACTTTATATGGGACTGCACAACTGTGGGTTGACAGCACTTATTACAACCGTTCAATTAATTTCATGTAAGGGTACAACTACATTTCAAAGAGAGTGACAGAGACACAATCCACATTTTATACCTTTATTAATTACATTGAACAGTCTTTTCTACAGGCTCTCTCCTTTATTTGTACTTACAGTGCATACAGATGACCTATTCAGGACGTATTATACTTTTATTGATAGGTTACAACACTCATTTTCAGGCTCACTCACATATTTTTTTGACAGTGCATGCAGAGATACTATCCCAGACTTATTTTATCTTTATTAATGGGTTACTACATTCTATTCCTGGCTCAATGACTTATGTTATGTAACAGTACATGCAGTGAAGTTATTCAGGGCAATTTATATCTGTATTATTAGGCTACAACACATTTTTCATGCTTTCTGACATTTATTATATAACAATACATGCAGTATAATTACTAACCTGCCTGGTGGTGCAGCCTTAGCAGCCTATCTGCATAGGCTTGCTGATTAGCGGCACAAACACCTGCAGCTGTGGAGTAAATGAAGGGATAGTGAGATATGCCTATCCATTTAATAGACTATCTTAGCATGTCTTACATACTGCATTCCATGGCTACCTACTCAGTACTGGGGCATCATGCATCCGATGGGCCTCCTGGATCCACTGGTTCAGTAGGTCCTGCTTCCATCTCCTCAGGTCTGCATGGTGGTGATGGCTCTGCTCACCAGTCCTTGGGACACCTGTGGCACTGGTGAGGTCATGAGCCAACTGGTTCCAAGCTTCTGCCTTGTACTCCATTCCTTGGAACTGGCCCTGCAGGAGTCAAGACTCATGACGGTGGACGAGGAGCCAAACCATGTATTTTGACTCCTCGATGCCCCAGTGTTGCGCTCGGAAGTGACTATCCTCTCCAACACCAGACATTCTAACTGCAGATGCGAGCTACAATCAAATATGGTGAGTATTCCCGCCTATGGGGCTTAAATATGCCACATTTCCCACACTTTTTTGTGATTGGCCACTTTTGAACTTTTTCGTCTGACTGCAGACCTGCTTAGCAATGGTTAATATACCATTTATAAGTATATGTATGTTAACAGTGGATGTTTATCCTACGCTGTCATGGCTTAGTGGTTCAGTACTTTGATTATGGTGCACAGTTTCCCAGTTCGAACCTTGTCATTTCTTTTTATTTTTATACTGTCCAGGCAGGCTAGTGGGTGTGGCTGTGTTTAGGCAGCTTTGCTCTATGTTGCTCCACGTTGCTCCATGTTGCCCTATGGTGCGCTGGTTAGCATGGTGCACAGCTCCGCGTAAACCTATTGTGCTGGGTATAGCGCTGCTTAACTCTGGGCAACTCTATTGTGCTGGGTATAGTGCTGCTTAACTCTGGGCAACTATATTGCACTGGGTAAAGCGCTGCTTAACTGTGGGCAAATATATTGTGCTGGGTAAAGCGCTGCTTAGCTACGGGCATTTATATGTCATGTTTCTTCTTACATTTCCATATTTACATTTTGTTCACTGATACATAGGCCATTTTTATTTATTTATTTATTTATTTAAATTTGTTGACCGGGAATGTCCGACTGGACGTAGGTCCATTTTCATTGGAGGCCCGGGGAGAAAAGCTCCACAGTTGAAATAAACAGACAATATTTACATTGGATTACATAGTGATTAACAATTTACATAGCAATTACTTACAACATATTTACAGATGAAGAACATAGTACATCAGTAGACAACTAGAATCTTTATCTGTGAAGTGCATACCAGACATTAACAAATGTTACAAGAAGAAGAAGTTTGTGCTGTATAATAAGTACTGGCTTATGAGCATCTGGCTTGCTATAATCAAGGTAGTTAGTGGAGTGGAAAAAAAGGTAGTGGTTGGATGGGGTGGATGTTATTAGAGTGGGAGTTGCAAGGTCATAGCCAGCATGTTTTTAGTTGTGCTTTTAGTGATGTTTTGAAGTGGGTGCATGATGGTATGGAGGTAATTGTGGGTGGGAGTGAGTTCCATAATTTGGCTATGGTGCAAGAGAATAGTGCTTCACCAGCAGAGTTATTGGCTTTAGTGATCTGCAAGTGATTTTTGCTGCTGGATTTTAGTGGTCTGGTGGTGCGATAGGGTTGGAGTAGATTCTGGAAGGATGGGACATTTAGCGGATGGTTTACTAGTTTGTGGGCGAGTGAGAGTTGATACCATTGAAGGAGGTGAGGGAGTTCAAGCCAGCCCAGTTCAGCAAGTGAGAGACAGTGGTGACTACGGTAGGATGCCCCTGTGGCGAATTTGGCAATTTTGTTGTAGCAGGTCTCTAGCTTGTTTAGATCACATTGCCTTAGGTTGGTATATATTGGAGAGGCATAAAGTAGGGTGGAGATAAGGTGGGAATTTGCTATTGAAATCTTTGCTGCTTTGGTGAGAAATTGCTTATTTCTGTATAACGCTCCTAGTTTTTTGTGGACTTTTTTTATAGTCATAGACATGTGAATGTCAAATTTTTGTTTATTGTCTATTTCCACTCCTAGCAATTTGGTATGTTCAGTTGGGTATATAGTGGTGTTGTCTTTTGCCGTGATGTTAAAGTGAGAATTGTTTTGAGTATGTTTGGTGGGTTGGAAGATGAGTAGTTTAGTTTTGTTTGGGTTGAGTATTAATCGGGCATCGGATAACCATGTTTCAACAGAGGAAAAGGCTTCCTGTGTGACTTTTTGCAGTTTTGGTAGGGACTGGGCTGAGCAGATGATGGTCGAGTCATCTGCATATTGTATGAGTGTGCCATGTTTGGTGGCAGAGGCTAGATTATTGGTGTAAATCGAGAGGAGTAGGGATCCAAGGATGGATCCTTGGGGAACCCCTATGGAGACAGGTAGTTGGGGAGATATGTCATTCTGCCATACAACGGATTGTTGGCGGTCAGACAGGTAACTCTGAAACCAGTTGGTGACCGATTGTGAGAAGGATAGGTTATTGAGGACAGAGATAAGTTGTTTGTGTGGGACCATGTCAAATGCTTTAGATAGGTCTAGGAAAGTAGCAGAGGAGAGATAGCCATTGTTTTTATGCTGAAGTATAGTATTAGTAAAGGAGAGTAAGGCAGTGGTGGTGCTATGGTTTGGTCAGAAACCATGCTGAGTACTGGAAAGGAGGTTGTTAGTAAGGAGGTAGTCTGAGACCTGAGAGTGTATGCATCTCTCTAGTATTTTAGAGAGTGGAGAGAGAATAGCTATGGGGTGGTAATTGGTTAGTTCTGTGGAGGGTCCGCCTTTGTGGAGGGGAATTATATGTGATACTTTCCACAGTGTGGGAACGTAACTTTCTGACAGAGATTGGTTAATCAAGATGGATACTGGGTAGGCCAGAGCATCAGCTGCGATTTGTAGGTATTCACTTGGGAGGCTGTCTGCTGTTAATTTGGTGGGTTGAAGTTTAGTTAAGAGTTTTTTATGCTGGAGGTAGATACAGGAGAAAAAGAGAAGGCAGTGGGGAGATTACTAGTTGAAGATGTGGGTTGGAGGGGAGGGGGGTTGTGTTGTTTAGCTAGTGATAGTATGGTTTGGGTGAAGTGTGTGTTGAATGAGAAAGCAATATTTTCTGAGGAGTGAGGGATGTTAGGAGGGGGGTACTGACTTTACCTGGGTGGAGGATGGAGTTTATGGAGGACCAGAATTGTTTGGGGCTGTGTTGTGAGGAGTATAGGGCAGACTGGTAGTATTGGGATTTGTCCTGTTTTATCAGCTTTTTGACTCTGTTGTGTAGTTCTAGGAATTTCTGTCTAGCTGAGGGGGTTTTGGTTTTGTGCCAGTGCTCCCAGGCTTTATCCCTGTTTTTTATTTCTGACTTAGTGGTTTTCTGTAGCCATGGGGAGGGTTGTGCTTTGGTTCTGGAGAATCTTATGGAGGCATGGTAATTAAGGATGTTCAGGAAGGTAGTATTAAAAAATTCAACTTCATCATCTAGACTGAGGTACTTTAGAGGATGCCAGTTACATTCTTTGAGGGATGAGATGAATGTGAGTTGGTTAAAGTTTAGTTTTTTATGTATTTGACGGTAGATGACAGGTTTAGCTTGGTATAAGTATTTTTTGAGTAGGAATGTTGGGGAGTGATCACTGAGGCTAGCTGATAAGCAGCCTGTTATATATGACTGGGGGCTCTTACTGACTAGTATCCAGTCCAGGGTAGTGTGCTTGGTGGAGTTTTTATTTATCCTGGTTGGTGACTGGACTAGTTGAGTAAAGCCATGAAAGTGTACATGATGGGTTGGATTGTTGCCAGAACAGGATTGCCAGTCAATATTGAAATCACCTAAGATGATAATTTCTTGGGGGAGATGGTGGGTAGACCAGCTGAGGAGGTTTTCTAGGGGTGGGATGTTTTGGCCAGGTGGGAAGTAGCATCCAATTATGTTGATGGTTTTGTTTTGGTTAATTTTGAGGTTGGTATATATAATTTCTTCACTGCCTATTTGTGGAGCTGATGATTTTAAGATCTGGATGTTTAGATGCTGTTTAAATATTATAGCTACACCACCTCCTTTTTTGTTAAGCCGGTCTACTCTTAGTATGCTGTAACCTGTAGGGTGTATTTGCTCACTAGTAATGTGAGGTTTTAGCCAGGTTTCTGTCAGGATGACTATATCTGAGGAGTACAAGTCTATGGTGGCATGGAGTTCATGGACTTTGTTGGATATACTTCTAATATTTAGGCATAGTAGAAGGAAGTCACTTGGCTTTCCATTGGCTGTAATATGGGAGAAGTTGTGGTTTCTAGTCTGATTATGAAGATTGGGGTTTGAGATGGTAGGGCCAGGGTTGGGGTGGATGTCTCCACTTAGGGCTAGTTTTGATAAGCATGAGATTATTAGTTTTCTCAGTTTTTGAATGTGTTTGATTATAAGGGAAACTTTATGATTGTGCTCTGTGGGTAATAGATATGATGGGAGGGTTACTATGTTAAGTTGTAGGGATGCTTTATGTTTGAGTAATATAATTCAATGCATTTTAGTAATATATTACTCATTTATATGTCAGGTATTATTTCATGTGCTACTTTAAAACATAAAATTGAGGGGTGTGGTGGTTGTCGAACCGTGAATGCCTCCGCTTTGTGCGACGGCTCTACCACTATGCTATTGCTATTTGGATTGATTTGCATAAACATTTGCTATTATGCTCTACAATGTCGGCATTGCAGACTGTAGCTAAGCTATGTGCATACCCACGCAATCACATGCAAATAAGGGCAGCTATATCGGGAATTGATACTCAACTTCTATTTTACAGTTTATAATTCTACTGGGGATTTACATTATAAGGGGGGTTTGTGCTGGGTGTATTAACATGAGGGTGGACTTTTACACTTTTCACATTTCACATACTTGCAGGAGTGTGTGCCTAGGACTGCCCGGCAGTCGGACACGCCCCCTGCCTCCCTGCTCGGTCTGTGTTAGACTTGGACTGCTGTCAGCGTGCCCTCATGAATATGCTTGGCACACTGACATCAGTCCGTTCAACTGCAGTTTCCGATTAAGACATTTTTAGTCTTACACGGAGGTTTCATGAATCCTGGGGAGAATGTTGCTAAATGCTTGTTGGAGTATAATGAATGTTGATAAATGATTGGTGGAGTAGGTAGAATGTTAATAAATGTTTGCAAAATGTGGTAGAATGTTGATGTATGCTTGCTGGAGGTGGTAGAATGTTGATGAATAACTGGAGGACTAATAAGAATGTTTATAAATGCTTGCTGGAGTATGTTGAATGTTGATAAATGGTTGCTGGTTTAGGTAGAATGTTGATAAATGGTGGCTTGAGTTGATAGAATGTTGATAATGTTTGTTGGAATATATAGAATTTGATAAATGCTTGATGGTGTGGGTAAAACATAGATTAAAGCTTCCTGGACATGCTGGAATTTTGACAAATGCTTGCTGGAATTTGTGGAATGTTGATAAATGCTTTCTGGAGTTGGCAGAATGTTGATAAATCCTTGCTAGAATTAGTAAAAGGTTGATAAATGCTTGCTAGAGTACATATAATATTGATCAGTGCATTCTGAAGTATGTAGAATATTGATAAGTGTGTAATAAAATAAGTAGAATGTTAAAATTTTGCTGCAGTAGGTAGAATATTCTCAACATTCTACCAGCTCTAGCAAGCATTTATGAACATTCTAACAAATACTGTCAGCATTTAATGACAGTCCATATACTGTAGCAAGCATTTGTCAGCATTCTACATACTCCAGCAATCATTTATCAACATTTGTCCAACTACAGCCAGCATTTATTAACATTTTAAAAACTCCAGCAACATTTGCCAACATTTGATGTAGTCCAGCTAGAATTTTCAATATTCTACTGACTCTAGAAAGCATTAATCAACATCCTACCCAGTCTGTGAGTATATAGCAACATTCTGGAGTAGACAGAATGTTGATAAATGCTTGACGATGTTGGCAGAATATTGATAACTGCTTGTTTGAGTTACTTGAATTTTACTGAACTCAAGCTGGAGAAGGCAGAATGCTGATAAATTCTTGCTGGAGATGGTAGAATGCTAATAAATGTGGTTGGAGTTGGTAAATGTTGATATATGCTCACTGGAATATAGGGAATGTTGATAAATGCTTGAAGGATTAGGCAGAATGTTCACAAATGCTTGCAGGAGATGATGGGATGTTGAAAAATGATGGTTGGAGAACCTAGATTGCTGATAAGTGCTTACTGGAGTTGCCAGAATGTTGATAAGTGCTTGCTGCAGTTGGCAGAATGTTGACACATGCTTGCTGGAGTTCATAGAATGTTGATAAATGCTTCCTGTAGTTGGTATAATGTTGATACTTGCTGGCTGGTGTTGGTAGAATGTTAATAAATGTGTGCTGGAGTACATATAATGTTGATAAATGCTTGCTGGTTTAGGTGGAATAGTAATAAATGCTTGCTGGATTTGGTGGAGTGTTGCTAAATGCTTGCTGGAATTTAGTAGAATGTCGATAAATGCTTGATGGAGTTGGCAGAATGTTGATAAATGCTTGCTAGAATTAGTTAAATGTTTATAAATGTTTACTAGAGTACACAGAACATTGATTAATGCATACTGGAGTATGTAGAATGTTGATAAAAGAAAAATAAATTATGTAGAATGTTGACAAAAGCTTGCTGCATTGGGTAAAATGTTGTCAATATTCTATCAATTCTAGCAAGAATTTATCAACATTCTAAGTACTCCACCACGCATCTATCAACATTTTAACATCTGCAGCAAGAATTTACCAACATTCTACATTTTCAAGCATTTATGAGCATTCTACCAACTCCAACCAGCATTTTCGCATTTTACCAACTCTAGCAAGCATTAATCAACATTCTTACAACTCTGTGCAGCATTTATCAACAGTTGACCAATTCCAGTAAGCATTTAGCAACATTCTATGAACTCTAACAAGTATTTGTCAACATTCAATGTACACCTTCAAGCAATTATCAATACTCTGCCTACATCAGCAAGCATTTACTAGCACTCTGTATATTCTGGCAAGCATGTATCAGCAGTCTACATACTCCAGAAAACATTTATAAAAACTCTTCCAAATCCAGCCAGAATTTATTAACATTCTTTTTTTTTTTTTTTTTTTTTTTGTTTTTTCAAAACAGGTTTATTGTTTTAACATATAAGAGAAATATCATAACAATTTTATACAAGTAATTAAAAATAGGTATTATTATAATATTCAACAAAACAACTAAAGTATTTACAAAGACATCCACTACAATCAGATCAATTCATTAAACTAAAATACCATGCTATTGAAATTAAAATTTTTTTTAACA
This sequence comes from Protopterus annectens, assembly GCF_019279795.1. Lineage (NCBI taxonomy): Eukaryota > Metazoa > Chordata > Ceratodontiformes > Protopteridae > Protopterus > Protopterus annectens. The sequence continues at coordinate 923,100,178 of NC_056734.1, forward strand.
AATTTTGTAAATTATCCCATACAATAAAATAAGATGTTTTTCTGTTTGTTCTAGTCCTAATTGTGTTTATTTCCATATGGCACACTATATTCATAACATTTTTAAATTCATTGAACGAAGGAGGTGTATCTGAAATCCAATTTCTAGTTATTATTTTCCTAGCCACTGCTAGAATAGACCATAACAAGGGAAGCTTAACCTTTTAACACTTTGAGGTACAGGTGTGTTGAATAATATAAGAGATTTAGAAATAATGAAATTATCTGTAAAAGAGCCTGCAAAAATTCATTAATTGACTTCCAGTATTCTTTCAATTTTATACAGTCATAAAACATATGAGCCCAGTCAGCATTAATTTCTACATTACATCTCTTACATAGATTATCTTTATTATTTATTTTATTCATCATCAAAGGTGTATAAAAAGATCTATGTAAAATTTCCATGTATAAAGTCTCCAGACAATGGAAGACGTAGTTCTATAAGCAGATTCCAATATATATTGTTTATCTTGTTGATTTGGTGGGTCCCCATTAATAGAAGTGAAATAATTCCAGTATGAATCTACACTGTAAAAAGTTTCTTGTCTGATAACTTTATGTATGTATGAAAGTTTACCTTTATCAGAAACTTTATGTTGTAAATTTAATATCAAGTAATCAATCAGTGTTGGAATAGATTCTTTAACAGTTATAGACATTAAATCTATTTTATTAATGAGATGTTGTCTAAAGGTCTGAACCTCTAACCAGCAAGTTTCTCTTAGATCAAATTCTTGTTTTAAGAAATCTAGATTTTTAACTTTATTATCAGATATCAACTGATACCAGTACTTTAGATCATTATCTATAGCTAAATGAGTTCCTTCAGAAGTAGATGACAAAAGCATACCCTGAGTATACATTATAGGAAATACAATAAAATTCCATTCCCTATACTTAGGGTGCATGAATATAAAGTTATGATAACTAATAATAATATTTAATGGGTAACAAACCATATGTTTAGGTGTAATAGGTGAAGTACAAAATTCCTTTAGTAACCATAACATGGAGTTATTTACAATCATATTTTTATGTGTTAAGGAGATTTTCATGAAGTGTATACTAATTAGCTCCCAATAATCTTTCCATTTTGTGACATATGACTGATCTATTAATAAAGTAATAACTTTTACAATAGAAGAGATAGTATATAAATTAAAGTCTGGAAAAGAAATACCCCTTGAGACCAGCTATCAGTATGTTTCTTTAATGCAATCCTAGGTCTATTAGGTGCCCATAAGAAATTTAACATTAGTGTGTTCAGTTTCTTGATAATTATTTTTGTAGGTGGAAGTATTATAGATTGTATTAAGTATAAAATCTTGGGGAATATTATCATTTTAATAATTGTAAGTCTCTCCTCCATAGTAAAAACATATTATTCCATGTATTAAAAAGATTTTGTATATTAAGAAAACAGGTATTATAATTATTATATATAATAGATTTAATATCTTTAGATAGTATTATACCTAAATAAGTTATCTGACCTGAATTGGGTACATATTTAGTAAAATCACTAATGAGAATATTTTTCGTGTATATATAGGTAGTATTTTAGTTTTTCTTCATTGAATATTAAACCAGAAATACTTTTAAAATTCATCATGTTATCAAATAGAGACTGTATAGAAGAATTAGATCCTGCTGATGTAATTAGAACATCATCTGCAAAAGTTGAATTTTGGATGTTGTATTTTCATCTATTTCAAAACCCTCTATGTCAGTACTGTTTCTGATCAAATTAGCCCAAGGCTCCATTACTAAAGTGAATAATAGTGGAGAAAGTGGACATCCTTGTTTTGTACCTTTAAGAATGGGTATTTTTGTGAAACATATGTTCCTACCTTAATATAAGCCAACGTTCCTTTGTATAAATGTTCAATTAGATTTACAAATGCATCCGAGAAGTTTGTGCACTTCATTAAGGTAAACAGATAGTCCCAACTTACTGAATCAAATGCTGAACTTATAGCAAGACTAATAAGTGTTAAATCTTTCTTTTTCCTATTTGCAAAATCTATTAATGTTAAAGTTCTTCTTATATTATCAAAAGTATTTCTATTTACAATGAAGCCTGTCTGATCTATATCTATAATGCCGGAATGATTGTCTTCAATCTATCAGCAAAGATATTCATAAACATTTTATAATCAACATTAAGTAATGAGATGGGCTGATATGAAGAACATCTAGTTGGATCTTTATTAGGTTTTAAAATTGGCGAAATAAATGTATATTGCCAAGATGAGGGGGTTATTAACTCAGTTTGGGCCAAAATAAAAACCTTATGTATTAATGAATATGTATTTTTAGAAAGGATTTTATATATCTCTGGTATAATACCATCATTACCCGGTGCTTTGTTTGATTTAAGCTTATTTATTTGTGTAATAACTTCTGTATATGAAATACTCTTGTCCAATAGTTTAATATGTTGTTTATTAAGCTTTTTATTCATATTTGTGGTTATAAACTCCTTTATTTTATCTTTAGGTTCCATGTTAATATTATTATGGTTAATTTTGTGAAAGTGATTTCTAAATTCATCTAGTATTTCTGGTATACTAGAAACATTCTTCTTTTTCCTTAGAGAAAAGATTTCTTTGATATGGTTTTGTTTATTCAACCTTTTAGAATTTATTAACATTCTAAAAACTCTAGTAGGCATTTGCCAACATTCTACTTACTCCATCAAGCATTTTCAATATTTTACTGATGCCAGCAAGCATTTGCCAACATTGTAACTCCAGCAAGCATCTGCCAATATTTTACTAACTCCAGCAATAATTTAATAGCATTCTATCAGTTCCAGGAAGTATTTATCAACATTCTACTGAGTTGAACATGTATTTATCAGCATTCTACATACTCCAGCCTGCATTTATCAGCATTCTACTAATGCCAGCTAGAATTTATCAACATTCTAACAACTCCATCAAATGTTTTAGAAACATTCTACCAGCTCTGGCAAGCATTTATCAACATTCTACATACTGCAGTATGTTGATAAATGCTTGATGGGGTTGTTGGAATGTTGAAAAATATTTGATGGAGACAGTAAAATGTTGACAAATTCTTGCTAGAGTCTGTGGAATGTTGAGTACATAGAATTTTGCTAAATGCTTGTCAGAGTATAATGAATGTTGACAAATGACTGGTAGAGTAAGTAGAATGTTAATAAATGTTTGCAAAATGTGGTAGAATGTTGATGAATGCTTGCTGGAGGTGGTAGAATGCTGATGAATAACTGGAGGACTAACTAGAATGTTTATAAATTTTTGCTGGAGTATGTTGAATGTTTATAAATGGTTACTGGTTTAGGTAGAATGTTGATAAATGGTGGCCTGAGTTGATAGAATGTTGATAATACTTGTTGGAATATATAGAATGTTGATAAATGCTTGCTGGTGTGGGTATAATATAGATTAAACCTTCCTGGACATGCTGGAATTTTGACAATTGCTTGCTGGAATTAGTGGAATGTTGATAAATGCTTGCTGGAGTTGGCAGAATGTTGATGACTGCTTGCTAGAATTAGTAGAAGGTTGATAAATGCTTGGTAGAGTACATATAATGTTGATTAATGCATTCTAGAGTATGTAGAATGTTGATAAATGTGTAATAAAGTAAGGAGAATGTTCACAGAATCTTGCTCAGTAGGTAGAATGTTCTCAACATTCTACCAGCTCTAGCAAGCATTTATGAACATTCTACAAATACAGCCAGCATTTATGAAAATTCTAGTGACTCCATTAACAATTTATTAGCATTCTACCAGCTTCAGCAAGCATGGATGAAGATTCTACTAACTAGATATAGCACTTAACGACATTCTAGATACTCTAGCAAGCACTTATCAGCATTTGACATACTCCAGCAATCACTTATTAATATTTGTCCAACTACAGTCAGCATTTATTAACACTCTAAAAACTCCAGCAAGCATTTGCCAACATTCTACGTAGTCCAGCAAGTATTTTCAATATTCTACTGACTCTAGCAAGCATTTATTAACATCCCACCAACTCTGTCAAGTATATAACAATATTATGAAGTAGACATAATGATGATAAATGCTCGATGATGTTTTCGGAATGTTGATAACTGCTGGATGGAGTTAGTTGAATTTTGTTAAATTCAAGCTGGAGTAAGCAGAATGCTAATATATTTTGCTGGAATTGGTAGAATGCTAATAAATTTGGCTGGAGTTGGTAAAATGTTGATAAATGCTTACTGGGGTATGGGGAGTGTTGATTAATGTTTGAAGAAGTAGGCAGAATGTCCACAAATGCTTGCATGAGATGATGGAGTGTTGAAAAATGATGAGGTTACTGACTTCTTTTTAAAATTTCCTAGTGGTGTAACTAAGACAATTCAGGAGGTGTGTCATTGAATGCCTTTTGTGTCTTCTAATTGCATTTTTTGGGGGGATAGGTTCCTTAGATTTCTATACTGCTCCCTGTTTTCTAGAATAGAATTACATTTTCAGGAGTGAAATTATTCATCCTGGAGTTTGAGGTGGGATTTTAGCTCATGGTTACTTACTTTTTGGGTTTGAAGTTAGAAAATCTAGAGATTAAAATAAAGTGTCTGCCTTATAGATTGGAGAGATTGTGTGTAAGGATTTCAACTGCTTTGTTAAGATCTGTCATGACTAGATTAGAGGGTCCAGTCAAGGGAAGAAGACAGGTTTACAATACTGGCATTGGATTTAGATCTGAGGGAGATTCATTTTGGTTTCGTTTTGGGAGCTTGGACATAAAATGGAGATACTGATGGGGCAATGATCTCTAACCTGGCAGATAGGTTCAATGCTAGCTTTACCCCCTCTCACCTCCTAAAGGGACCATCTCTATACCAAAAGACTGCAAAGTTTCTGTAATCACAGCTGCACAGGTAAAATCCACACTCTCCAAAGACAAGAACACAGCATCCATGGGACCTGACAACATCCCAGGCTGTGTTCTACATGAACTACAGCATGAACTGGCACCCCACCTAAGTACCATGTTCAATCATAGCCTCACCTCAGGCTTTGTGCCCATTGAATGGCTCACAGTGATGGTTATTCCACTCCACAAAAGGGGAGCCACCGCAGACCCCGGGAACTACCGCGCCATTAGCCTGACAAGCCTTGTCTGCAAGTCTATGGAATGTATCATCATGGAACTTATAAACAATGACATTGGTAATTCCAAACTCTGGACCCCACCCAGTTCGGGTTTGCCAAAGGCAGATCATGTCTCCTAAACCTGATAGACTTCTTTAAAGTGGTCACCAAAGCTGTAGATGAGGGTAAGGTGGTTCAGACAACCTATCTAGATCTCGCCAAGGCTTTAGACACCATCCCCCACTCTGGAATTATAGATAAACTCACTAAACTAGGTATAAATCCCTATGTCACAAGATGGGTTGCCAAGTGACACACTGACCGAACCCACACTGTGAAAGTAGCAGACTCCAAATCCGACTTCAGACCAATGACAAGTGGAGTACCACAGGGTTCAGTCCTGGGTCCTCTCCTGTTTGGTATCTACTTCTCAGAAGTACAGGCTAACACAGAAGGTCTTGGGCTAATGAAGTTCGCAGATGACTGCAAACTAGGAGCCATAATTGAAACTCCTAACGATGTGGACATCCTACAAAAGGGTTTCACTGAGACAGATGCCATGGCCTCAAGCTCAATGCCAAAAAATGCATTGTCATCCCTTTTGGTAAAAACGCTGTAACCATGAACTATTACATAGGCGGTAGTCTACTTAACACCAAAAGTGTGATAAGAGACCTTGGGACACAGGTGGACAGTAGTCTTCCCTTTGATAATTACATTGCCACAGAAGCCAGGAAATCCTTCTACATGACATACCTCATCACAAAAGGTTTCTCATCTAGGAAAAAAGAGTTCATTGTTCCCCTCTACTTGTCACTCATTAGACCCATTATAGAGTACAACGCCCCTTTTGGTATGTACCTCACAAGACATCTACAACAACAAGAAAGGCTGCAGAAATTCCTCACAAAAAGGATTACTGGCCTCAAGCAGATGCCTTATACAGAATGTCTCAAAAAACTGCAGCTTTACTCCATCGCATATCCCCTACTCAGAGGCAATCTCTGCCTACCATACAAAGCTATGTCAAACCCAGAGGTGTTGGACATGCTCCACTTAAAGATATCCCAATCCCTCAGAGCTACACACTCTAGGAACCTAAACATTGTCACCACAATAAATAGAACATGCTGGAGGGATAGATTCCTGTCCCAGACACTTCCCATACTGTGGAGCAAACTACCTATCTATATCAAACAAAGCTCTTCATTAGCACTCTTCAAGAAAAATCTTGATGACTGAATAGGAGATAGGAAATTCACCCCGGGGATCACTTCTTTGGCTCTGCTCAACAGGGGCATAGGAAAATAATTTTCTTGGGTAGCAAAAGCCAGAGTACCTTTTTGGCTAGGCTTATACAAGCCCTAGGGTCAATAGCCTAGTACCTACCTATGAGTGTGAGTGAATTATGATGCTGGAGATTGTGTTTAGGCTATTGGAGAAGAGATCAATGAGGGAGTATGTTTTGGTCAAACGTTTGGTTCTGGTAGGTTGTTTGACAATTTGTGTCAGTTGTTGCTCAGCAAGGTAGTGTAAGAGCTTGAATTAATAGGCTTTAACACGTTGACATTAAAATCACTTAGAATAATTATATTTTTCTTGTTGTTTTGTGTGGGATAAAATTGACTGAATCATATCCTTAAATTTATGTAGAGAGAAATGGAAGGTAGGTATGTAACCACTAACTGTACATGTGTAGTACTGAGTAAGGCAATTTCTGCTGCAAACCAGTTTGCTTGAAATTTTGATGTAGGTGAGGCCTGTTTAATACATTTCACTTTTACATGAGATTTGTACAGTAGTATGATATCTCCTCCTATAGTATCACTTGGTCTGCAATCAAGAAAATAGATATGTCTCGGTAAATGGTGGTGGGAAGAGGGATTATCTGATCTCAGCCAAATTTCAGTAACTGCTAGGAGGTCTGAGTCTGGTCTAAGTCAGGAGGTTTAGCTAGTGGATGACCTGTATGCTCTGTTTACATTGCGTAACTCAGACTGAGGCCTGCAGCATCAGACCTCACAACACCCTGGGTGGTCCATTATTTCCCAGAAACGCCCATCCTGCTGGCTATTATTGCTTACTTAAGTACTCACCATGTTGTTATTAACTAATTATAAAGATAACCCATCTTTACATACACTAGAATTTTATTTCACAGATGTGAGAATCTTTGGGTGATATGCCTATCCTTTCTGGTATAATGTTGCATTTTTAGCATGTCATTACATACATGTGCATTTATTCCTGTTTCTATGTGCTTGGAGCACAGATTTTCAAAGTGAGCAGGATCTCACAAGGCTCCAAAGCCAGAGATCTCCTTCAAGTAACTTATATGAAACAGGGAATAAGGAGAGCTCTTAATCTGTTGGTGCATCCATGCAGTTAGGGCTCTCTTTTAATGAGAAACTTCTACACCTTCTTCAGTGAAATACGATGTCAACCAATTAATTCTCAAACAAACTGATATGGTATGTGAGAGATGTATTTACACAATGACACTGGAGGCAAAACTCTCACATAAAAGTACTCCTAATATCAATAAGGTTATCAGTAGTACACTCGCTGCATCCATCACACACAACTCAAAGCAGACTTATGGATCCAGATATGCTTAAGCTCTTAAATGTAAACTTCCTAAACCCTAAATGAGGTACAAATAACAAATACCCTCAGCAGCCTCAAATGCTCTCTTTCAAAACAACACCCACATCAACACACAGAGCTACATCTCATGGAGCCTCTACCGCTAAGCCCATAAGGCAAGCCACCACACAAACCAACATTCTAGTCATTGGAGACTCCATTGTGAGATACACTGATGTCCCTCTCATCAAGCTGAGTAACAGGAAAGGCAGTTGCTTATCAGGGGCTAGGATCCACCACATTACGCAATGCAATCAGGTCACTGGACCACAAGTATCAATATGACTTAGTCATAGTACATGTGGGAGTAAATGACCTAAGATGTACCTCCCCAGACTATATGAAGAGAGGCATCATTGAGCTCTCAGAATATGTGTCCCAGGCTGGTATGAATCTAACATTAAGCAGCATTTTACCAAATATGCCACAATATGAACAAAAGATGATTAACATTAATAACTGGCTTAGTTTCTGGTGTCATTCTAAGGGGTGCAATATTTGTCAGCATGGAAGGAGATGGTCAACAGACCATGCTGTTTTGTCAGGGATGGTCTGCACCTCTCATCTCTAGGCTTTTGAATAATAAGTAAAACATTGTCTTCCCCCATAGTGCCTTTTTTAAGGTAATGCCAATTTGAAAGTACTTCCAATACAGCAAATCAAAACAAAGAAAATCTAAAAGTACCATTGCTAAATGCTAGGAGTCTAAACAAAAAACTCCACACCCTAGAAGCTCTCTTCACCTTAAAGAATGCTAATATCTGTGCAGTCATTGAAACATTGTTTAAAGCTGTGGAGAATGCACCAGCAGTGCAAGGTTATAATGCCTTCCACACATTTAGACCTGCTACTTCACAGGCAGGGACTAAAGGTGGATGTGTCTTTGTTTACATCAAAAGTAAATATACTTCAGGGCTGGTCAAACAGGACAATGCACTTGAGCTACTCCATGTTCAAATTACCATAAGCAAAATCCAGTACCACTTTCTTGCAAGCTATAGGTCCCCTCTATGACCCAGGAAACCCATACCATGTATTTAAACTTATTAGAAACACTAACCATCCAACCCAATACCATATTCATGGGTGACTTTAATTACTCCACTATTAACTGGGAATCCTATATGACACAAAACGTACATGCACAGAGATTCCTAGATTTTATAAACACAAACTCCCTGGACAAGATATCCATACACCAACCAAGGGTACAAACATACTGGATCTGGTCCTCACTAATATGGGAGAGCGCTGCACACCCCCTACACTAATGTCTTCCCTGGTAAAGTCAGACCACAAAATGGCCTCCTTTGAAGTAAAAATAAAACCTACACCCCCCCCCCCAGCTAAACCTGGAATATTCAGGAACTACTCTAAGGCTAACCTCCTGCTTATACCTCTCAACCTGGAAACATAAAAAATCTGGACAAGCCTCCTGAAAAATAGGTACAAATTGGTATGCTGATTAACATCTAATTTGCATACACAAATATGTAACCCCACCCACTCCAATGGAATTGTGGGATACCAACTTTCAAATACAAATTGAAGAACAGACAGCCAAAATATGGCACCAGCATTCCCCTGCAGCCATTCCAATGTCCGATTACCTGGCTATTTCACCCCATTTACTATAAACACTAATGTGTGCATAGTGCTTTACTTCTACAATGATTATTTGGATATTATTTTTACATTTTGCAGCACAACAATGCACAAACACTAACAGTTATCTGCTAAACAAAGCAATACTGTCTCACCATGAAAATAGACTTGGTATTAAAATTTCTCTGCCCTTGAAACTCACATTCATTGAAACAGCATTGAAACCCACACCACATCTAAAGAAAGAAAATGCATCTGGCCATTGGTGGATAAAGATTACCTTTGGGATATTTTCAAATCATTGGCCCCTTGCATACAAAACAAGAAACATACATGTGTTATTTTCTTTGATACACCTTCCTGACTTTATTAAGTTATACTCCTTGTATAATACAGCACACTTGCTAAACAGAGTGCATTTTAAATTTATTGTTTGAACATTTTTCCAGTAGGCTGTACTGTAGGCAATGAAACAAAATACATGAAACAATAATGACAAAACTGCTCAATTCAAAACATTTTCATCATAAAAGTCTACTTCCACACCCACACTATAAATAGAATGACAGTAGTGTAAGCCGTAGGCATCTTGCACAGCTACTCACACTTATTTTCAATGTCAGTTCTTTTTTGGGGGTGGCAAAGGTCACAGACAGGGGCACATTTTAAACATTGGTTTTATAATTTTGGAAAGTTGCTAGAATAAAATGTGTTACCACCACACATTTCACTGGCAAGCCTTGAACCCAGGACCCTAAGCACTACAGTCAGAGCAACATACCACTATGCCAAATCAACAGTTCCCTTTAAAATAGGAAGACTGAAACTTAATGGCTATCATTTAGTGAATTCAGTTCTTATTTCTCACCATAGCTCTCAACCTCTTAGCACAAAAAAACTGGACAAAGCCAATAATGGGAAACCAGGGGGACACATGTTAAACATTGCTTGTATAATTTTGGAAAGTTGCTAGAATAAAATGTGTTACCACCATGCATTTCACTGGCAAGTCTTGAGCCCAGGACCCTATGCACTACAGTCAGAGCAACATACTACTATGCCAAATTAGCAGTTTCCTGAAAACTAGAAAGACTGAAATGTAATGGCTATCATTTAGTGAATTCAGTTCTGACTTCTCACCATAGCTCTCGACCTCTTAGCACAAAAAACCTGGACAAAGCCAATAATTTGGGGAATAAAAATTCAGTTCTCACTTCTCACGCATCATAGCTCTCAACTCTTAGCAAAAAAAAAAAAAACTGGACAAACAACAAAGCCAATAATAGGGGAATACAAATTATGCTCTGACTTCTCACCATAGCTCTCAACTCTTAGCACAAAAAATCTGGACAAAGCTTGAAAATGGTGGTGGCTAGGGACTTTAGGCTTATTTTACACTGTACTGAAGGTACAGGGTTTGTGTCTGAATCCCTCTAGCCACCAGGTGTATGAAATGTGGATATTTTCTCACACACACACACACACACACACACACACACACACACACACACACACACACACATTGCTTGCCCCATATGCATTATATGTTAGACAAAAAAGATTTAAAGCCAGATGGATCAACTGAACACTTGGCCCATTTATCCCTTAAAATATATGTATACAAAATGGAGAATAATGATTATAAAATGTTTGTGTAATGCAAATCCCTAACCACTTTAAATCTTCCAATATAACATTTTGTGTTCCCTTTCTAATAAGGACACTAAAGTTGCATTGCACATAATCACTGGATTTACCAAGACCTTACCTACAACAACTAGAATTTGCCTTGGCCTACATGTAGTCCTTTGCAGGAACAAATATGATATCCTAAACATTTTTTTCTCAAGAGTAGCTACAATTATGATCAAAGTTAAATATGGTCTGATCTTTAGTCTTACCTATTGTTTTACTATTTTAACACGTGGTTGCCAATTGTGCACATTTTACCCATCAACTCAAATGACACATATCATAAGTTATTTACAAGAAAGTTCAAGTTATTACCAGAAAAACACATAACGGACACTGTTACATAGTTTTGCAGTATATCTGCATTCAGTTATGACATGACAACGTATCCAACATACAGACATATGCTTATTTAGTTTTATGCTTATTTATATGATTATCTTGTTGCAGTAAATGATCCATTCCACCTTATTCTACATAGTTACAATTGTAAAGTCTGCTACCTTGATTCTGCATGTATTCTTTTTAAGTTACTTCTACACACACCTTACCAATTCGCGATCCATTTTGAAACCAGCAGCAGAATAAATACCTTCAAGAGAAGCCACATTCCCTCACAACAGAATAAATAAAGTCAAGCAGTTCTCCATGAGAAGTCAGCAGCATAAATCCCAGTTCCCTTCCCGCTCGCGTGTGCTGGAAATGCGTGCCGTACATGGGCTTGAGCTGAATTCTGACTGGTTGGCAGAGTTGACATCGCTGATGTCATTGCGCACGTGATGACATCAGCGAAACTGCAAAATTTAAAAATATATGTTTAAAAACTAAATTAGTTGTTGCAAAATAAATCAAAATGAAGGGGTGCCACTCGGGAATTGTGGCACCCCATTATTTAATCCCAAAACTTGCTTTTACAGAGTAATTTAGTATGGTTGGGAGGTATGCTCCTGCTATTAAGTGAGAACCTGGCAAAATGTTAAGCCCCCATAAACCCTAAGAACACTGCTACCTATGCAGAACTGTTCACAGAAATCCTGTACAAGCATGTTTAATAGCTGCATAGAGGTAGTTGTACCTACCAGGAAGAAATACAGAACTAACTAAAAAAACAAGACACCCTGATGGAATCATAAAATCACTAGTGTGTGTAACAGAATGAAGAAATGTATGGCAAAAATTAGGAGGTGCAGCTCCCTGCAGAATAAAAACACTCTCATTAAACTAAACAAACAACTCAGAGGACAAATAAAGTCTACCAAAGCAAAATTTGAGGTAGTTTGACCGTTCAGCCCAAGGCTAACCACAAAGCATTCTTTAGCTATGTCTGCAACCTCAAAGGCAATACACAATTTTGTGCAGGTCTCATTGTAAATGAAGCCACCTATACTGAGTCCGAAAGAAAGAACTATCAGGTCAATAAAACCCAAAATGTCAGAAATTTGATAAAACAAATTAACACAGTAATTAGGACTGTCCATAGAAAGCCATGTAATGTAACAGAAGTAAACAGGATATATTACTGTGCAGCTAAATTAATAACTGATAAAGTTCTACCACAAGAACACAGGGTAGTGAGGGAGAGAAAGGGGCAAAATCAAATACCATCATGGAAGTATTGAATAGAGAAAAGTATAAAGCAACTAAGACAAGAAGTGTCACTGCAGGAAGACTATAGAAGAGGGAACAGATCAACAAAAATACTTAGAAAGATAGACATGATAAAAGTAATGTGCAGTATTGGAACAGATCAAGATCTATCATTCACTACCGCAAATAAACTAAAAATCTCAGCACAGGCAAAAACTTGGAAGATACACAGATAAATATAAAGAAAAGTACAAAATAAGCAATTCATTGATGACCCAAAATGTTTTATAGAGAACTGGGAAACAAGGTAAAAGGATTGAAAGACCACCAAAAAAGAAGAAATTGATACATTTTGGAGAAGTATCTGTGTAGATCCTGTGGAACATAGCAAAGATGCTAAATGGATAGAAGAAATAAAAGAAGAATAAGAAGTTTAAAGGTGCAGGATATGAAATGGAATTAAATAACAGCCAGAGAGATTGAAACAAAGTTAAGAAAAGCTTCTAATTGGAAAACCCCACTCTCAGATGCAGTACCTAACTTTTGGTTAAAAGCATTATCATCTTTGCAAGAAGATTTAGCTATGAGAAATAATTATTTATATGTGCACCCTGAACAGACACCAACCTGGCTAACAACAGGAAAAGCAGTGCTCCTACTTAAGAGGGAATCTGCAAGCTACCCTAAAAACTATAGAGCAATAAGTTGCCTTATGACAATGTATAAATTATGCACTGGAACTGATACTGACAGAGTTTATAGTCATTTAGAAGAAAACTCAATTATGTCAATAGAACAAAAGAGCAGTAAAAAAAAGTCATATGGAACAGAGGATCATGTGTTGTTAAATAAAGTCATAGTGGAGAACTGTAAAAGGGGAAAAATTTAAGTATGGCATGGATTGACTACAAAAAAGCATTTGATAGTAATCCCCATTCATGATAAAGAACAAATTATTATTCCAGGGATAAAAATTCAAATGGGAGATATTCCAGGGTGACTCTCTGTCACTGCTGCTATTCTGCCGTGTGCTTAACTCATTAAACTGTCTACTTAACAGCTTTGGCCATGGCTATAATTTTGTTCCTAGAAAACAACAAAGTGTAAAGACTTCTCATCTTCTCTTTGTCAGTGGTTTAAAACTGTACAGCTCATCAGATGAGGAACTGAAAGCACAACTGCAAGTTGTCAAAACTTTTTCAGATTATATATGAATGTCATTTGGTCTTGATAAATGTGCAAAAGCAACCTTTAAAGCAGGGAATCTGCAGTACCAAGAAAGCATCAGTTTGGTACGAGAATGTGATATAAAAGAACTTGAGCAAGAGAGAGTGTATAAATATTTGGGAATTGATGAAGGACCAACAATAAAACATGAACAAATGCAAATAAAACTTAGTAAGGAATACTTTAGAAGAATTAAATTAATCCTGAAAACTGTGTTGACATCTAGGAACAAAATCCATGCTATAAATCAAGTTGCTCTTCCTGTGCTAACTTACAGTTTTGGAATAACTGACTGGCCCCAAAGCATGTTGGATAGATTAGATAAGAAAATACAAAGGATGCATCATGCTCACCAAATGACTTATAAAAGTTAGTGCATACCAAGGTTATATATTCCCCATTCCAAAGGTGGGATGGGCCTCCTTGAAATTGATTACATGTATAGATCTGCAGTCATGGGACTTCACACATTTTTGCTGACCTCACATGACCAAAATGTAGTAAAAGTTTCAAAACACAAGGGGAATAAATCTAAGATGACTTCCCTGCTTAAGATAGCAGAAGCATATTGGCTATAAGCAAGAATGGAAATCAAACCACAAGTAGATAAAAATCAGGCAGTAACTGAATGTGCCAAAAAAAACAAAAGAAAGAATATAAGCTGCAAGATGAGATGAAAAGGCAAGAAATGTGGGAAATGCATAAATATAGTTGCAAGTAAAGAAAACTTCTGGAAGAACCTCATGTTGATCAGGAACGAACAAAGGAATGGTCAAGGGGAGGCAAATTCAAACCAAGAGATGATAGGTTAATATTGGCTGCACAAGATAATGGGCTACGTACACGTTGGTTTACAAAGTCCATTGAGAATGTGGGAGAAACAGACAAATGTAGGTTTTGTAAAACCAAACTGGAAACAGTTGCATACCTCCTTGCTGGCTGTGACATACTAATGGCAGAAGGGCTGTATACTGAAAGGCGTAATAATGTGGCAAGACTGTTGGACTGGGGATTGTGCAAACATTATGGTATTGAAGTAGCTGAAAAACACTGGAAATACGAGCCACAAAGCATTATAGAAAATGATGAAGTCTACATCACATGGTAGCATCTATTACCAACACTTCAAAAGATAGATAATAGAAAACCGTATCTAGTGGTCCAAGTAAAGAAAACAAAAGTAGTATTCATCATTGAAATTGCCACACCCAGTGATTACATTGTGTTGAGTACAGAGAGACACAAAGTCATAAAATATCAGGATTCGCAAGTGGAAATGAGAACAGTGTGGAAGAAAGATAACCAGATAGTTCCAATAGTAGTTCGAGCAATGGGTCTTATAAAAAGTCTACAAATGTATTTAGATATGTTACCAATGCATGTAACTCTGTACAAATTGCAGGAGTCATTATTGGGCACATTGCGGGTGCTTTGAACAGCACTTTTGGCTGACATCAAAGAGTGAAATAATGCTAATTTTATGAGCTTTAATCATAGTTTGACATAGAAATGGGGTCCATTCCCATCATGGTAATAGATTTGAAGAAATTACAAAAAAAAAAAAAAAAAAAAAAAAACACACTCAAACTGAAATGCACAGTTACACAGATCACAGTTGTCTATTCATAAGTAAGGGGTCTACAGATGTATTTGCACAATTAAAAAAAAAGCCAGAAGATATAGCTAACCTCCAGGCTGATAAGTTCAACTTCAACTTTACTCCTCTCTCCCCCTCAACCTTCCCTCAGGAAATACAATCAAATATAACTCCCCCCTACTACCTCTAGGGAACAGGTTCGTAATGCTTTCTCTAAGACCAAGAACACTGCATCACTCCGACAATATTCCAGGATGCTTCTAAATAGCATGAAACATGACCTATCAGGGTCTCTGGAATCACTATTTAACTATAGCTTCCAAAGAGGCTTTGTGCCTCATGAATGGAGAACAGCAACAGTCATCCCTCTGCACAAAAGTGGGCCATCTACAGACCCTGGAAACTACAGACCCATAAGTCTCACTACACTTATACGTAAAGCCATGGAAAGAATTGTCATGGAGATAATCAGTAGAGATACAGTAAACCTGGAGACACTGGACCCATCCCAGTTTGGTTTTGTCAAGGGCAGATCATGCCTACTCATCCTGGTGGACTTCTTTGAGAAGGTCACTAAAGCAATGCATGAGGGAAAAATGATGCACCCTGCCTACCTTGATCTGGCCAAGGTATTTGACACAATACTCCACTTGGGCATTGTTGACAAACTCAAGAGGTTAGGTACAAACTCATATGTCACCTGATGAGTAGCCAACTGGCTCAACGACAGGACTCAGGAAGTTAGAATTGGGGAGTCCACCTCTACAAAGAGGCAAAGAGGCCAGTCACAAGTGGTGTCCCTCAGGGATCAGTCCTTGGACTGCTCCTTTTTTGGCATTTACTTCTCAGATGTCAAGTCCAATGTCAGTGGTCTCTGGCTGACTAAATGAGCAGATGATTGCAAATTAGGAGTTGTCATTAAATCCCACACTGACACAAATGTTCTCCAGGAGGGACTGACACAGACAAACAACTGCTGTCAGAGCCATGGACTAAAAATAAATGCCAAGAAATGCATAATAGTATCCTTTGGGAAGTCATACATCCCTGGTAACTATCATATTGACAACACACCCCTTAGAGTTGACCCAGTAGTCAGGGACTTAGGGACACACATAGTAATCTTGCTTTTGACCATCATGCATCTACAGTTGTGAGGAAATCATTCTATGTTGCACAACTTATAAACAAAGGTATGGCATCTAAGTCAAAGGAAGTCATTGCTCCACTGCATTTGGCATTCATCAGACCTATCATTCAGTACAATGCCCCCTTTGGTATGTAGTTAACCAAACATGTCCAACAATTGGAATGTCCACAGAGGTTCCTCACTAAAAGAATACAGGGCATAAGTAAAATGTCCTATGCCAACCCCTCAAGGCCCTACCCCTGTATTCTGTCCCCTACATGCTTTTGAGGGGAGATCTATGCCTGGCATACAGGACATTGTCAGACCCCACTCTGATGGACCTCCTGCATCTACACAAAACAAGCAGCACCAGAATTACCTATTCTAAAGACTTAAACCTTGCTTGTGATATAAATAGGACCTGCTGGAGAGACAGGTATGTATCCCAGAGATTACCCCTTCTATGGAACAGGCTCCCCCTCAATGTGAAGCAGAGTTCCTCCTTAAACCAGTTCAAGTGCAACTTGGGCAATTGGATGGGGAACCGGAAATTCATCCCTGGTTTGGCACCTGTGTCTCTAATAGACACAGGCAACCTGTAAATGGCTCATCTCCCAGGCCCCTGCTTACATGTATCAAGGGTATCAGAACTTATCAAAGATTTGGGATGCATGGCTAGGCTTAAAAAGACCCTTGTGGTCATTAGCCTAGTAAACACCTATGAACCCATAAGTCAGAAAGGTACAGAATGGGGCAGTGTATTTAATGATAGGGTGGGATAAACACTTCTCTCTTCTGGCTAGATAAATCCATTTTTAACATGTGTGCTACTCTAAAGGCTTTTTTGACTACTGAATAAGGTTTAGGTAGAATGTTGATAAATGGTGGCCTGAGTTGATAGAATGTTGATAATACTTGTTGGAATATATAGAATGTTGATAAATGCTTGCTGGTGTGGGTATAATATAGATTAAACCTTCCTGGACATGCTGGAATTTTGACAATTGCTTGCTGGAATTAGTGGAATGTTGATAAATGCTTGCTGGAGTTGGCAGAATGTTGATGACTGCTTGCTAGAATTAGTAGAAGGTTGATAAATGCTTGGTAGAGTACATATAATGTTGATTAATGCATTCTAGAGTATGTAGAATGTTGATAAATGTGTAATAAAGTAAGGAGAATGTTCACAGAATCTTGCTCAGTAGGTAGAATGTTCTCAACATTCTACCAGCTCTAGCAAGCATTTATGAACATTCTACAAATACAGCCAGCATTTATGAAAATTCTAGTGACTCCATTAACAATTTATTAGCATTCTACCAGCTTCAGCAAGCATGGATGAAGATTCTACTAACTAGATATAGCACTTAACGACATTCTAGATACTCTAGCAAGCACTTATCAGCATTTGACATACTCCAGCAATCACTTATTAATATTTGTCCAACTACAGTCAGCATTTATTAACACTCTAAAAACTCCAGCAAGCATTTGCCAACATTCTACGTAGTCCAGCAAGTATTTTCAATATTCTACTGACTCTAGCAAGCATTTATTAACATCCCACCAACTCTGTCAAGTATATAACAATATTATGAAGTAGACATAATGATGATAAATGCTCGATGATGTTTTCGGAATGTTGATAACTGCTGGATGGAGTTAGTTGAATTTTGTTAAATTCAAGCTGGAGTAAGCAGAATGCTAATATATTTTTGCTGGAATTGGTAGAATGCTAATAAATTTGGCTGGAGTTGGTAAAATGTTGATAAATGCTTACTGGGGTATGGGGAGTGTTGATTAATGTTTGAAGAAGTAGGCAGAATGTCCACAAATGCTTGCATGAGATGATGGAGTGTTGAAAAATGATGAGGTTACTGACTTCTTTTTAAAATTTCCTAGTGGTGTAACTAAGACAATTCAGGAGGTGTGTCATTGAATGCCTTTTGTGTCTTCTAATTGCATTTTTTGGGGGGATAGGTTCCTTAGATTTCTATACTGCTCCCTGTTTTCTAGAATAGAATTACATTTTCAGGAGTGAAATTATTCATCCTGGAGTTTGAGGTGGGATTTTAGCTCATGGTTACTTACTTTTGGGTTTGAAGTTAGAAAATCTAGAGATTAAAATAAAGTGTCTGCCTTATAGATTGGAGAGATTGTGTGTAAGGATTTCAACTGCTTTGTTAAGATCTGTCATGACTAGATTAGAGGGTCCAGTCAAGGGAAGAAGACAGGTTTACAATACTGGCATTGGATTTAGATCTGAGGGAGATTCATTTTGGTTTCGTTTTGGGAGCTTGGACATAAAATGGAGATACTGATGGGGCAATGATCTCTAACCTGGCAGATAGGTTCAATGCTAGCTTTACCCCCTCTCACCTCCTAAAGGGACCATCTCTATACCAAAAGACTGCAAAGTTTCTGTAATCACAGCTGCACAGGTAAAATCCACACTCTCCAAAGACAAGAACACAGCATCCATGGGACCTGACAACATCCCAGGCTGTGTTCTACATGAACTACAGCATGAACTGGCACCCCACCTAAGTACCATGTTCAATCATAGCCTCACCTCAGGCTTTGTGCCCATTGAATGGCTCACAGTGATGGTTATTCCACTCCACAAAGGGGAGCCACCGAGACCCGGGAACTACCGCGCCATTAGCCTGACAAGCCTTGTCTGCAAGTCTATGGAATGTATCATCATGGAACTTATAAACAATGACATTGGTAATTCCAAACTCTGGACCCCACCCAGTTCGGGTTTGCCAAAGGCAGATCATGTCTCCTAAACCTGATAGACTTCTTTAAAGTGGTCACCAAAGCTGTAGATGAGGGTAAGGTGGTTCAGACAACCTATCTAGATCTCGCCAAGGCTTTAGACACCATCCCCCACTCTGGAATTATAGATAAACTCACTAAACTAGGTATAAATCCCTATGTCACAAGATGGGTTGCCAAGTGACACACTGACCGAACCCACACTGTGAAAGTAGCAGACTCCAAATCCGACTTCAGACCAATGACAAGTGGAGTACCACAGGGTTCAGTCCTGGGTCCTCTCCTGTTTGGTATCTACTTCTCAGAAGTACAGGCTAACACAGAAGGTCTTGGGCTAATGAAGTTCGCAGATGACTGCAAACTAGGAGCCATAATTGAAACTCCTAACGATGTGGACATCCTACAAAAGGGTTTCACTGAGACAGATGCCATGGCCTCAAGCTCAATGCCAAAAAATGCATTGTCATCCCTTTTGGTAAAAACGCTGTAACCATGAACTATTACATAGGCGGTAGTCTACTTAACACCAAAAGTGTGATAAGAGACCTTGGGACACAGGTGGACAGTAGTCTTCCCTTTGATAATTACATTGCCACAGAAGCCAGGAAATCCTTCTACATGACATACCTCATCACAAAAGGTTTCTCATCTAGGAAAAAAGAGTTCATTGTTCCCCTCTACTTGTCACTCATTAGACCCATTATAGAGTACAACGCCCCTTTTGGTATGTACCTCACAAGACATCTACAACAACAAGAAAGGCTGCAGAAATTCCTCACAAAAAGGATTACTGGCCTCAAGCAGATGCCTTATACAGAATGTCTCAAAAAACTGCAGCTTTACTCCATCGCATATCCCCTACTCAGAGGCAATCTCTGCCTACCATACAAAGCTATGTCAAACCCAGAGGTGTTGGACATGCTCCACTTAAAGATATCCCAATCCCTCAGAGCTACACACTCTAGGAACCTAAACATTGTCACCACAATAAATAGAACATGCTGGAGGGATAGATTCCTGTCCCAGACACTTCCCATACTGTGGAGCAAACTACCTATCTATATCAAACAAAGCTCTTCATTAGCACTCTTCAAGAAAAATCTTGATGACTGAATAGGAGATAGGAAATTCACCCCGGGCATCACTTCTTTGGCTCTGCTCAACAGGGGCATAGGAAAATAATTTTCTTGGGTAGCAAAAGCCAGAGTACCTTTTTGGCTAGGCTTATACAAGCCCTAGGGTCAATAGCCTAGTACCTACCTATGAGTGTGAGTGAATTATGATGCTGGAGATTGTGTTTAGGCTATTGGAGAAGAGATCAATGAGGGAGTATGTTTTGGTCAAACGTTTGGTTCTGGTAGGTTGTTTGACAATTTGTGTCAGTTGTTGCTCAGCAAGGTAGTGTAAGAGCTTGAATTAATAGGCTTTAACACGTTGACATTAAAATCACTTAGAATAATTATATTTTTCTTGTTGTTTTGTGTGGGATAAAATTGACTGAATCATATCCTTAAATTTATGTAGAGAGAAATGGAAGGTAGGTATGTAACCACTAACTGTACATGTGTAGTACTGAGTAAGGCAATTTCTGCTGCAAACCAGTTTGCTTGAAATTTTGATGTAGGTGAGGCCTGTTTAATACATTTCACTTTTACATGAGATTTGTACAGTAGTATGATATCTCCTCCTATAGTATCACTTGGTCTGCAATCAAGAAAATAGATATGTCTCGGTAAATGGTGGTGGGAAGAGGGATTATCTGATCTCAGCCAAATTTCAGTAACTGCTAGGAGGTCTGAGTCTGGTCTAAGTCAGGAGGTTTAGCTAGTGGATGACCTGTATGCTCTGTTTACATTGCGTAAACTCAGACTGAGGCCTGCAGCATCAGACCTCACAACACCCCTGGGTGGTCCATTATTTCCCAGAAACGCCCATCCTGCTGGCTATTATTGCTTACTTAAGTACTCACCATGTTGTTATTAACTAATTATAAAGATAACCCATCTTTACATACACTAGAATTTTATTTCACAGATGTGAGAATCTTTGGGTGATATGCCTATCCTTTCTGGTATAATGTTGCATTTTTAGCATGTCATTACATACATGTGCATTTATTCCTGTTTCTATGTGCTTGGAGCACAGATTTTCAAAGTGAGCAGGATCTCACAAGGCTCCAAAGCCAGAGATCTCCTTCAAGTAACTTATATGAAACAGGGAATAAGGAGAGCTCTTAATCTGTTGGTGCATCCATGCAGTTAGGGCTCTCTTTTTAATGAGAAACTTCTACACCTTCTTCAGTGAAATACGATGTCAACCAGTTAATTCTCAAACAAACTGATATGGTATGTGAGAGATGTATTTACACAATGACACTGGAGGCAAAACTCTCACATAAAAGTACTCCTAATATCAATAAGGTTATCAGTAGTACACTCGCTGCATCCATCACACACAACTCAAAGCAGACTTATGGATCCAGATATGCTTAAGCTCTTAAATGTAAACTTCCTAAACCCTAAATGAGGTACAAATAACAAATACCCTCAGCAGCCTCAAATGCTCTCTTTCAAAACAACACCCACATCAACACACAGAGCTACATCTCATGGAGCCTCTACCGCTAAGCCCATAAGGCAAGCCACCACACAAACCAACATTCTAGTCATTGGAGACTCCATTGTGAGATACACTGATGTCCCTCTCATCAAGCTGAGTAACAGGAAAGGCAGTTGCTTATCAGGGGCTAGGATCCACCACATTACGCAATGCAATCAGGTCACTGGACCACAAGTATCAATATGACTTAGTCATAGTACATGTGGGAGTAAATGACCTAAGATGTACCTCCCCAGACTATATGAAGAGAGGCATCATTGAGCTCTCAGAATATGTGTCCCAGGCTGGTATGAATCTAACATTAAGCAGCATTTTACCAAATATGCCACAATATGAACAAAAGATGATTAACATTAATAACTGGCTTAGTTTCTGGTGTCATTCTAAGGGGGGTGCAATATTTGTCAGCATGGAAGGAGATGGTCAACAGACCATGCTGTTTTGTCAGGGATGGTCTGCACCTCTCATCTCTAGGCTTTTGAATAATAAGTAAAACATTGTCTTCCCCCATAGTGCCTTTTTTAAGGTAATGCCAATTTGAAAGTACTTCCAATACAGCAAATCAAAACAAAGAAAATCTAAAAGTACCATTGCTAAATGCTAGGAGTCTAAACAAAAAACTCCACACCCTAGAAGCTCTCTTCACCTTAAAGAATGCTAATATCTGTGCAGTCATTGAAACATTGTTTAAAGCTGTGGAGAATGCACCAGCAGTGCAAGGTTATAATGCCTTCCACACATTTAGACCTGCTACTTCACAGGCAGGGACTAAAGGTGGATGTGTCTTTGTTTACATCAAAAGTAAATATACTTCAGGGCTGGTCAAACAGGACAATGCACTTGAGCTACTCCATGTTCAAATTACCATAAGCAAAATCCAGTACCACTTTCTTGCAAGCTATAGGTCCCCCTCTATGACCCAGGAAACCCATACCATGTATTTAAACTTATTAGAAACACTAACCATCCAACCCAATACCATATTCATGGGTGACTTTAATTACTCCACTATTAACTGGGAATCCTATATGACACAAAACGTACATGCACAGAGATTCCTAGATTTTATAAACACAAACTCCCTGGACAAGATATCCATACACCAACCAAGGGTACAAACATACTGGATCTGGTCCTCACTAATATGGGAGAGCGCTGCACACCCCCTACACTAATGTCTTCCCTGGTAAAGTCAGACCACAAAATGGCCTCCTTTGAAGTAAAAATAAAACCTACACCCCCCCCCCAGCTAAACCTGGAATATTCAGGAACTACTCTAAGGCTAACCTCCTGCTTATACCTCTCAACCTGGAAACATAAAAAATCTGGACAAGCCTCCTGAAAAATAGGTACAAATTGGTATGCTGATTAACATCTAATTTGCATACACAAATATGTAACCCCACCCACTCCAATGGAATTGTGGGATACCAACTTTCAAATACAAATTGAAGAACAGACAGCCAAAATATGGCACCAGCATTCCCCTGCAGCCATTCCAATGTCCGATTACCTGGCTATTTCACCCCATTTACTATAAACACTAATGTGTGCATAGTGCTTTACTTCTACAATGATTATTTGGATATTATTTTTACATTTTGCAGCACAACAATGCACAAACACTAACAGTTATCTGCTAAACAAAGCAATACTGTCTCACCATGAAAATAGACTTGGTATTAAAATTTCTCTGCCCTTGAAACTCACATTCATTGAAACAGCATTGAAACCCACACCACATCTAAAGAAAGAAAATGCATCTGGCCATTGGTGGATAAAGATTACCTTTGGGATATTTTCAAATCATTGGCCCCTTGCATACAAAACAAGAAACATACATGTGTTATTTTCTTTGATACACCTTCCTGACTTTATTAAGTTATACTCCTTGTATAATACAGCACACTTGCTAAACAGAGTGCATTTTAAATTTATTGTTTGAACATTTTTCCAGTAGGCTGTACTGTAGGCAATGAAACAAAATACATGAAACAATAATGACAAAACTGCTCAATTCAAAACATTTTCATCATAAAAGTCTACTTCCACACCCACACTATAAATAGAATGACAGTAGTGTAAGCCGTAGGCATCTTGCACAGCTACTCACACTTATTTTCAATGTCAGTTCTTTTTTGGGGGTGGCAAAAGGTCACAGACAGGGGCACATTTTAAACATTGGTTTTATAATTTTGGAAAGTTGCTAGAATAAAATGTGTTACCACCACACATTTCACTGGCAAGTCTTGAACCCAGGACCCTAAGCACTACAGTCAGAGCAACATACCACTATGCCAAATCAACAGTTCCCTTTAAAATAGGAAGACTGAAACTTAATGGCTATCATTTAGTGAATTCAGTTCTTATTTCTCACCATAGCTCTCAACCTCTTAGCACAAAAAAACTGGACAAAGCCAATAATGGGAAACCAGGGGGACACATGTTAAACATTGCTTGTATAATTTTGGAAAGTTGCTAGAATAAAATGTGTTACCACCATGCATTTCACTGGCAAGTCTTGAGCCCAGGACCCTATGCACTACAGTCAGAGCAACATACTACTATGCCAAATTAGCAGTTTCCTGAAAACTAGAAAGACTGAAATGTAATGGCTATCATTTATTGAATTCAGTTCTGACTTCTCACCATAGCTCTCGACCTCTTAGCACAAAAAACCTGGACAAAGCCAATAATTTGGGGAATAAAAATTCAGTTCTCACTTCTCACGCATCATAGCTCTCAACTCTTAGCAAAAAAAAAAAAAACTGGACAAACAACAAAGCCAATAATAGGGGAATACAAATTATGCTCTGACTTCTCACCATAGCTCTCAACTCTTAGCACAAAAAATCTGGACAAAGCTTGAAAATGGTGGTGGCTAGGGACTTTAGGCTTATTTTACACTGTACTGAAGGTACAGGGTTTGTGTCTGAATCCCTCTAGCCACCAGGTGTATGAAATGTGGATATTTTCTCACACACACACACACACACACACACACACACACACACACACACACACACACACACACACACACACACACACACACACATTGCTTGCCCCATATGCATTATATGTTAGACAAAAAAGATTTAAAGCCAAATGGATCAACTGAACACTTGGCCCATTTATCCCTTAAAATATATGTATACAAAATGGAGAATAATGATTATAAAATGTTTGTGTAATGCAAATCCCTAACCACTTTAAATCTTCCAATATAACATTTTGTGTTCCCTTTCTAATAAGGACACTAAAGTTGCATTGCACATAATCACTGGATTTACCAAGACCTTACCTACAACAACTAGAATTTGCCTTGGCCTACATGTAGTCCTTTGCAGGAACAAATATGATATCCTAAACATTTTTTTTTCAAGAGTAGCTACAATTATGATCAAAGTTAAATATGGTCTGATCTTTAGTCTTACCTATTGTTTTACTATTTTAACACGTGGTTGCCAATTGTGCACATTTTACCCATCAACTCAAATGACACATATCATAAGTTATTTACAAGAAAGTTCAAGTTATTACCAGAAAAACACATAACGGACACTGTTACATAGTTTTGCAGTATATCTGCATTCAGTTATGACATGACAACGTATCCAACATACAGACATATGTTTATTTAGTTTTATGCTTATTTATATGATTATCTTGTTGCAGTAAATGATCCATTCCACCTTATTCTACATAGTTACAATTGTAAAGTCTGCTACCTTGATTCTGCATGTATTCTTTTTAAGTTACTTCTACACACACCTTACCAATTCGCGATCCATTTTGAAACCAGCAGCAGAATAAATACCTTCAAGAGAAGCCACATTCCCTCACAACAGAATAAATAAAGTCAAGCAGTTCTCCATGAGAAGTCAGCAGCATAAATCCCAGTTCCCTTCCCGCTCGCGTGTGCTGGAAATGCGTGCCGTACATGGGCTTGAGCTGAATTCTGACTGGTTGGCAGAGTTGACATCGCTGATGTCATTGCGCACGTGATGACATCAGCGAAACTGCAAAATTTAAAAATATATGTTTAAAAACTAAATTAGTTGTTGCAAAATAAATCAAAAATGAAGGGGTGCCACTCGGGAATTGTGGCACCCCATTATTTAATCCCAAAACTTGCTTTTACAGAGTAATTTAGTATGGTTGGGAGGTATGCTCCTGCTATTAAGTGAGAACCTGGCAAAATGTTAAGCCCCCATAAACCCTAAGAACACTGCTACCTATGCAGAACTGTTCACAGAAATCCTGTACAAGCATGTTTAATAGCTGCATAGAGGTAGTTGTACCTACCAGGAAGAAATACAGAACTAACTAAAAAAACAAGACACCCTGATGGAATCATAAAATCACTAGTGTGTGTAACAGAATGAAGAAATGTATGGCAAAAATTAGGAGGTGCAGCTCCTGCAGAATAAAAACACTCTCATTAAACTAAACAAACAACTCAGAGGACAAATAAAGTCTACCAAAGCAAAATTTGAGGTAGTTTGACCGTTCAGCCCAAGGCTAACCACAAAGCATTCTTTAGCTATGTCTGCAACCTCAAAGGCAATACACAATTTTGTGCAGGTCTCATTGTAAATGAAGCCACCTATACTGAGTCCGAAAGAAAGAACTATCAGGTCAATAAAACCCAAAATGTCAGAAATTTGATAAAACAAATTAACACAGTAATTAGGACTGTCCATAGAAAGCCATGTAATGTAACAGAAGTAAACAGGATATATTACTGTGCAGCTAAATTAATAACTGATAAAGTTCTACCACAAGAACACAGGGTAGTGAGGGAGAGAAAGGGGCAAAATCAAATACCATCATGGAAGTATTGAATAGAGAAAAGTATAAAGCAACTAAGACAAGAAGTGTCACTGCAGGAAGACTATAGAAGAGGGAACAGATCAACAAAAATACTTAGAAAGATAGACATGATAAAAGTAATGTGCAGTATTGGAACAGATCAAGATCTATCATTCACTACCGCAAATAAACTAAAAATCTCAGCACAGGCAAAAAAACTTGGAAGATACACAGATAAATATAAAGAAAAAGTACAAAATAAGCAATTCATTGATGACCCAAAAATGTTTTATAGAGAACTGGGAAACAAGGTAAAAGGATTGAAAGACCACCAAAAAAGAAGAAATTGATACATTTTGGAGAAGTATCTGTGTAGATCCTGTGGAACATAGCAAAGATGCTAAATGGATAGAAGAAATAAAAGAAGAATAAGAAGTTTAAAGGTGCAGGATATGAAATGGAATTAAATAACAGCCAGAGAGATTGAAACAAAGTTAAGAAAAGCTTCTAATTGGAAAACCCCACTCTCAGATGCAGTACCTAACTTTTGGTTAAAAGCATTATCATCTTTGCAAGAAGATTTAGCTATGAGAAATAATTATTTATATGTGCACCCTGAACAGACACCAACCTGGCTAACAACAGGAAAAGCAGTGCTCCTACTTAAGAGGGAATCTGCAAGCTACCCTAAAAACTATAGAGCAATAAGTTGCCTTATGACAATGTATAAATTATGCACTGGAACTGATACTGACAGAGTTTATAGTCATTTAGAAGAAAACTCAATTATGTCAATAGAACAAAAGAGCAGTAAAAAAAAGTCATATGGAACAGAGGATCATGTGTTGTTAAATAAAGTCATAGTGGAGAACTGTAAAGGGGAAAAATTTAAGTATGGCATGGATTGACTACAAAAAAGCATTTGATAGTAATCCCCATTCATGATAAAGAACAAATTATTATTCCAGGGATAAAAATTCAAATGGGAGATATTCCAGGGTGACTCTCTGTCACTGCTGCTATTCTGCCGTGTGCTTAACTCATTAAACTGTCTACTTAACAGCTTTGGCCATGGCTATAATTTTGTTCCTAGAAAACAACAAAGTGTAAAGACTTCTCATCTTCTCTTTGTCAGTGGTTTAAAACTGTACAGCTCATCAGATGAGGAACTGAAAGCACAACTGCAAGTTGTCAAAACTTTCAGATTATATATGAATGTCATTTGGTCTTGATAAATGTGCAAAAGCAACCTTTAAAGCAGGGAATCTGCAGTACCAAGAAAGCATCAGTTTGGTACGAGAATGTGATATAAAAGAACTTGAGCAAGAGAGAGTGTATAAATATTTGGGAATTGATGAAGGACCAACAATAAAACATGAACAAATGCAAATAAAACTTAGTAAGGAATACTTTAGAAGAATTAAATTAATCCTGAAAACTGTGTTGACATCTAGGAACAAAATCCATGCTATAAATCAAGTTGCTCTTCCTGTGCTAACTTACAGTTTTGGAATAACTGACTGGCCCCAAAGCATGTTGGATAGATTAGATAAGAAAATACAAAGGATGCATCATGCTCACCAAATGACTTATAAAAGTTAGTGCATACCAAGGTTATATATTCCCCATTCCAAAGGTGGGATGGGCCTCCTTGAAATTGATTACATGTATAGATCTGCAGTCATGGGACTTCACACATTTTGCTGACCTCACATGACCAAAATGTAGTAAAAGTTTCAAAACACAAGGGGAATAAATCTAAGATGACTTCCTGCTTAAGATAGCAGAAGCATATTGGCTATAAGCAAGAATGGAAATCAAACCACAAGTAGATAAAAATCAGGCAGTAACTGAATGTGCCAAAAAAAACAAAAGAAAGAATATAAGCTGCAAGATGAGATGAAAAGGCAAGAAATGTGGGAAATGCATAAATATAGTTGCAAGTAAAGAAAACTTCTGGAAGAACCTCATGTTGATCAGGAACGAACAAAGGAATGGTCAAGGGGAGGCAAATTCAAACCAAGAGATGATAGGTTAATATTGGCTGCACAAGATAATGGGCTACGTACACGTTGGTTTACAAAGTCCATTGAGAATGTGGGAGAAACAGACAAATGTAGGTTTTGTAAAACCAAACTGGAAACAGTTGCATACCTCCTTGCTGGCTGTGACATACTAATGGCAGAAGGGCTGTATACTGAAAGGCGTAATAATGTGGCAAGACTGTTGGACTGGGGATTGTGCAAACATTATGGTATTGAAGTAGCTGAAAAACACTGGAAATACGAGCCACAAAGCATTATAGAAAATGATGAAGTCTACATCACATGGTAGCATCTATTACCAACACTTCAAAAGATAGATAATAGAAAACCGTATCTAGTGGTCCAAGTAAAGAAAACAAAAGTAGTATTCATCATTGAAATTGCCACACCCAGTGATTACATTGTGTTGAGTACAGAGAGACACAAAGTCATAAAATATCAGGATTCGCAAGTGGAAATGAGAACAGTGTGGAAGAAAGATAACCAGATAGTTCCAATAGTAGTTCGAGCAATGGGTCTTATAAAAGTCTACAAATGTATTTAGATATGTTACCAATGCATGTAACTCTGTACAAATTGCAGGAGTCATTATTGGGCACATTGCGGGTGCTTTGAACAGCACTTTTGGCTGACATCAAAGAGTGAAATAATGCTAATTTTATGAGCTTTAATCATAGTTTGACATAGAAATGGGGTCCATTCCCATCATGGTAATAGATTTGAAGAAATTACAAAAAAAAAAAAAAAAAAAAAAAAACACACTCAAACTGAAATGCACAGTTACACAGATCACAGTTGTCTATTCATAAGTAAGGGGTCTACAGATGTATTTGCACAATTAAAAAAAAAGCCAGAAGATATAGCTAACCTCCAGGCTGATAAGTTCAACTTCAACTTTACTCCTCTCCCCTCAACCTTCCCTCAGGAAATACAATCAAATATAACTCCCCCCTACTACCTCTAGGGAACAGGTTCGTAATGCTTTCTCTAAGACCAAGAACACTGCATCACTCCGACAATATTCCAGGATGCTTCTAAATAGCATGAAACATGACCTATCAGGGTCTCTGGAATCACTATTTAACTATAGCTTCCAAAGAGGCTTTGTGCCTCATGAATGGAGAACAGCAACAGTCATCCCTCTGCACAAAAGTGGGCCATCTACAGACCCTGGAAACTACAGACCCATAAGTCTCACTACACTTATACGTAAAGCCATGGAAAGAATTGTCATGGAGATAATCAGTAGAGATACAGTAAACCTGGAGACACTGGACCCATCCCAGTTTGGTTTTGTCAAGGGCAGATCATGCCTACTCATCCTGGTGGACTTCTTTGAGAAGGTCACTAAAGCAATGCATGAGGGAAAAATGATGCACCCTGCCTACCTTGATCTGGCCAAGGTATTTGACACAATACTCCACTTGGGCATTGTTGACAAACTCAAGAGGTTAGGTACAAACTCATATGTCACCTGATGAGTAGCCAACTGGCTCAACGACAGGACTCAGGAAGTTAGAATTGGGGAGTCCACCTCTACAAAGAGGCAAAGAGGCCAGTCACAAGTGGTGTCCCTCAGGGATCAGTCCTTGGACTGCTCCTTTTTTGGCATTTACTTCTCAGATGTCAAGTCCAATGTCAGTGGTCTCTGGCTGACTAAATGAGCAGATGATTGCAAATTAGGAGTTGTCATTAAATCCCACACTGACACAAATGTTCTCCAGGAGGGACTGACACAGACAAACAACTGCTGTCAGAGCCATGGACTAAAAATAAATGCCAAGAAATGCATAATAGTATCCTTTGGGAAGTCATACATCCCTGGTAACTATCATATTGACAACACACCCCTTAGAGTTGACCCAGTAGTCAGGGACTTAGGGACACACATAGTAATCTTGCTTTTGACCATCATGCATCTACAGTTGTGAGGAAATCATTCTATGTTGCACAACTTATAAACAAAGGTATGGCATCTAAGTCAAAGGAAGTCATTGCTCCACTGCATTTGGCATTCATCAGACCTATCATTCAGTACAATGCCCCCTTTGGTATGTAGTTAACCAAACATGTCCAACAATTGGAATGTCCACAGAGGTTCCTCACTAAAAGAATACAGGGCATAAGTAAAATGTCCTATGCCAACCCCTCAAGGCCCTACCCTGTATTCTGTCCCCTACATGCTTTTGAGGGAGATCTATGCCTGGCATACAGGACATTGTCAGACCCCACTCTGATGGACCTCCTGCATCTACACAAAACAAGCAGCACCAGAATTACCTATTCTAAAGACTTAAACCTTGCTTGTGATATAAATAGGACCTGCTGGAGAGACAGGTATGTATCCCAGAGATTACCCCTTCTATGGAACAGGCTCCCCCTCAATGTGAAGCAGAGTTCCTCCTTAAACCAGTTCAAGTGCAACTTGGGCAATTGGATGGGGAACCGGAAATTCATCCCTGGTTTGGCACCTGTGTCTCTAATAGACACAGGCAACCTGTAAATGGCTCATCTCCCAGGCCCCTGCTTACATGTATCAAGGGTATCAGAACTTATCAAAGATTTGGGATGCATGGCTAGGCTTAAAAAGACCCTTGTGGTCATTAGCCTAGTAAACACCTATGAACCTATAAGTCAGAAAGGTACAGAATGGGGCAGTGTATTTAATGATAGGGTGGGATAAACACTTCTCTCTTCTGGCTAGATAAATCCATTTTTAACATGTGTGCTACTCTAAAGGCTTTTTTGACTACTGAATAAGGTTGTCTAGTCAAAGATTAGTGCAACACCTTTTAACATTCCTAGATTTTTGACTATATGGCTTGCTTCAGAGGATTATCTTCACTGGCGTAATTGCAAGCGATGCTCTCTTTTCTTTGGATACATGAACCATTTTTGTCTTAGCCTCTCATTTGTCCTTTAGGTGTTGTAAGTCCCTTTAGAATGTTCCTTATATACCATTGACTTTGTTCACTAGTGAGTGTGGCTTCATTATAACAAATGTCTAGTCCAAATCAACCAATGTGACATGCTATCTACCGTTAACAATGATGTAATTGCATAGGTACTCACAAATTCATCTGTAGGAGGACTGGTCTATCTACCATTTGTAAAAAGGAGGTGAGGTCTAAGGGTGGGTACTGGCAAGGCATAAATGACCAGATGGCCCTGTTGTCTTCGATTTTCTATGACTTCTATGAGCATAGTCTAACTAGCTGTCTACCTCTCAAGAATGAGGGCTATACTCATCAGGAAGTGGTCATTATTGCCAGCCAAAATGGATATGGATACTGAAGTATGAAGAGGAGCAAAATTGGCAGCTATTGCAAGAATAATACTAACTTGTTAACAAGTCTATATCACTTCATCAAAGACTCACTTCACTGAACCTGACTTCATTGATTAAAAACCACCGAACTTCACTTCTATGAACTTTCACATAAAAAAAAATCATCAGGGAAAATAAAGCAATTGGCCAGCACCACAGTGGAACACACACTGCAGTATGTCAAACTCAACCAAGTGGGGGCTGTGCTTCCACACCCTCCTAACTACATATACCAACTCTGAGATCACACTACAGTGGGGAAAAGGGCAAAGTTGTGCTGTTGGCCAACTGCTTCCTTTCCTTACTTAAATCATTTGTGGATGTGAATGTTTATGGAAGTGAAGTTTGGTGGTTTGGGGTTGATGAAGTCAGGTTCACTGAAGCGAATCTTTGACAAACCAATATAGACCCCTTGCAAACATCTGCTTCATTGTTTTATCTTCCCACAGATGACCATCAGCTACCACCAGCTCCTGCCCTCAGTCACTTCATCCACTGGACCAGCCTTAGTCTTCCCTGACACAACCTGACCTACATGCAGGGCTCGTGGGAAGATTAAGGATACTGCTACAATGTCATACTGCTGCTGGGGAATGTGCCCCAATTTACATCTACCCATAGCAACCTTGTGATTTCACAGTGCTGCCCTATGAAGGCACAGCAGCACTTTCACACCTGTACAACCTCACAACAATGTGGCAAACTGCTGCTACAGTACAGAACCTGCTAAACTTTTAATTTTGCTATTGTGCTAAGACTATGCTGCCTTCCTCCCCCAGAATGGGTAAGCAGGTGTCAGCTGCGCACTTCCATGCTTACTCATGGCCACATCTAACTCCTCCTGTTTTTTTTTAAGCAATAGGACACCACTTTATACATTTAGGGTGATATGCATTACATTGCACATATCACTGAAAAGTGTCCCTAACACTATCTAAGCATGTCTTGGGAGATTTACAACAAATAAATCTTTTTTGGGCACTCCAATAATACAGCTTTTTCACATTAGAATAATTTTTAGTTATGGAACAGCTTGTATAACTCTCTGCATTCTTCAACAGTCTACCACATCTGGAGAATTTAAGAGGACTATTTATACCACACATCTGTTGTTTTTTTCTTATAAATCACTTCGTGAGGTACTATAGCTACACTTGGAGACACAGCTCCAGGAGTCTCTATGTCTCTCTCTTTGCACTTCCTGAATGTCAGTGTTTTCATAGTCTGTTTTAATAAGATTGGTTCATAGGTTCATAGGTTCATAGGTTCATACTAGGCTATCTGCCCAAGGGCATTTATAAGCCTAGCCCATAGTTATGTGGCTTTCGCCACCCCTTTAGTTTGAATAAAAACTATGCCTATCATTTTGCTGTGCCTCTGTCAAGCAGTGACACTGAAGTAATCCCTGGGGTATATCTGCAATCTCCCATCCATTGGTCAAGATTCCTCTTGAACAAGGCCAGAGAGGTGCTCTGCCTCACATGTACTGGGATTTTGTTCCACAGCATAGGGAGTCTCTGGGTGATGAATCTGTCCCTCCAGCACGTTCTATTTATAACCGTGTCAAAGTTTAAGTCTCCCGCCCTTGTGGTTCTGAGGGATCTAGATTTTTTGAGGTGAAGCATATTCATCAAATCTGGGTTTGACATGGCCTTATATGTCAGGCACAGGTCACCTCTGAGCAAGCGGTATGAGACTGAATAGAGCTGGAGTTCTTTCAGTCGGGCAGCATAAGACATATTTTTGAGACCCTTTATCCTTTTGGTGGTTAGGGCACTTCTGGTTGCTGTTCTCCTTCTTTGAAGTTCAGTTTTGACATACTTGTACAAAAATCTACAATGGCTTCTACACATTTTATAATAAATGTGCATCAGTCAATATATCTGTTACATTTGATTCTAATACCTTGTTGGTCAGTACTTCACTTTCACATGATAGATCTGAGATTGAGTGACCTAATTTGCATTCTCAGAGGTGCAGGTACAAAGTTTTGAAATATGCATCACAAGTATTTGTAGTCTGTTCCTTCAACTTCTTTATTATAGATGTAATCAGGGGATTTTGCACATCCGTACACTATGAGTAATCTTTTTGTATACGAGAATATTTTTTTTGTGCATTGGTAAAGGCTCACAGTATATAAGCAACTGGTCTATTACATTGCAATATCACAGCTCTTATACCATTCTGATTTGGTCTACTTGCAGAACAATTGGCTTACTCATGCAGTGAGTTTCAACGCGCAGTAAATCCTTATGTCTTGAAAGTGTGATGAGTATACATGGAATCCCCCCCCCAAAAAAAAAGAAATGGTACAGCTCAATTTATTTATTGGCTAACATTTTTTTTGCATTATAATACATCTATTTTACTGTTTACTAGATGCAAAATGTGGTAAAAGTCTTTAGAATAAGGTATCAGTAATGGTCTGCTCTGCACAATATAAAATAAACAGGGAAATTACAGTTGAAATACTCTAACCAGTCTTATTTGTAAAGAAAGGGAAGATGATACTGAACTTTTTTAACTCTCAAACCAAGTCAAGAAAGGGAAGATGATATTGAACTTTTTTAACTCTCAAACCAAGTCAATTTAATCTTGTGAAAGGAAGAGTGTCTTCTCAACCTTGATTTCTTCAAAATTCATCACTGAAGCAGTGCAAAATGGGAATGCACACAAAATACCCTCACCTAGCTTGGGGTCTGTAGTACATCCCCATGCAGGTATATTACAAACTGGATAAATTAAATATTAACCAATGTACTGTATGTTTGATAGCAAACTGGTTGACTGATAGAACTCGTATAGTAAGAGTGCATCTGCAGTGTGTACAGAACTTACCTGTGGAGTCACATAAGGATATCTGTTATTTATGCCCCACTTCAGCATTTACATCTATGATCTGCAAGCTAATAGTCCAGTCTATGGTTATATACATTTGCAATTTTTTTTTCATTTTTTTTCTTCTTCAAAAACTTTTTTTAATTTATTAATTTATTGGTGAACTTGACAAACCCACTTGAAATGTCAGTCACCTTTCATGGATGAACTGAGAACTGTTTAAAAAAAAGGCATAACCGCAATCGGAACCTCAAATACGGAAATGGAATCGTCATTCAGCCAGTACATCACTTAATGACTGTAAAATAAGGTTAACTCAATCTCACTGTTCATTCTTTCTGTCTTACACACACACACACACGCACACACACGCACACACACACACACACACACACACACACACACACACACACACACACACACACACACACACACAGAGCGTCTTCTACTTTTACACATCATACTACATCACTACATCATACTTTTTTGCAGGCATTCAGTCACACAACATCACTGTCACACAGTCTCTTCTACTTTCAAACACGCATTCATTCACACACACACACACACACACACACACACACACACACACACACACACACACACACACACACTCACACACACACACACATACAAACTCAGGCAAAGACATACATACACACATGCACTGTTTTTTTTTCTAATCTTCTAGGCTAACCTGCACATGAGTACTGTTACTGTGAAAGCGTACATCACAGCTGTAGAGCTTTATGAAGAATGACCAGATTTTTGACATACTTTTGGTGCATTTTTCAAACACTTGTCTTTTGATGTTAACTTAGTGGAAAATCATTTGCGGTTGACGTCATTTGAAGTTCCGATATCATCATAACCTCCAGAAAATAAATGCTAATGCCAAACCTGTTATTCTACCAAGCTTCTAAGTTTTGTAAGATAGTAAGATAAATATTTAAAATGGTCACAGGCTTTTTTATTGTAACAAATAAAAAAAAAAAAATACATACACACTGCCTGATTTCCATGCTTTGCAATCCATGCAGAAACAGTCACTAAGGTAAGAGTTCCACAACAATACAAAATGCTCCACAAGTCCATGACCACAAGTTTTCTAACAGCTGTTATCTTGGCAAGCAGGTATACAGCATATGTCACATTTTGGGAAGTGCCAAGGCAGGTGAAACTACTCATTGGACTGTGTCAGAGGTACGTAATGAAGGAGGAGACAAATTCCTGCAGAAACAATGTGATATACTGCAGGATGAATGGATCGGGGATGGGTTTACCAGCTCTCTGCTACTGAAGGGGAGAAATAAAGAATACCTAAACTTTTTAATGCAGTTAGGGAACTGCTTGAGCCAGGGATGAATTTTTAAGGATAAAAGAAAACTTGCAGTTGAGTTTTCATGTAAGGAAGGGTGGAGTGTTCCTTTAACCCACTACATGGGTAAAGCATTATCTGTGTGCAATATGTCATTGTTGTTTGCATAAAGTCTTGGAATAGCTCACTTTATATGTTTCTATCTACACTAGGAAAAGTGTGAATGGTAAGTTTATTGTATATTTTGGTGGTGGGTAAGTTTACATTTGTGCCTGTCTTATTTATTATAGTTTTATTGCATATCCTTGTATTTCTACTGAGTTTATTCCTGCTGTTATATTTGTTGTGTTTCTAATGTAAATGGAGCTTTCAAATTAGTTTTACTTTATTTTTTGTATCTTAGTTTTTATTTATTTTTATTTCATTTAATTTCAATTTTGTATTAATTTAATCTATCTTCCTTCTATAAACTGTAATTCAAATGGCACAAGCCTGAGTATCGAAATTTGGTGCGGTGATATGCACTTTTTCCTCTGTGTTGGCCTGTATGACAATAAAGTTTACTTTGTCATTGATCAGTAGGTGTTTTTATTGCTGCTTGTTATGTAAAAGAATGTATGACAGCTAGCAAGAGCTTTTGAAGATCTGCTCTGCAACACAGCATCAGCAGATTTTATTGGAAAATAATTGCATTATCATTTCTGTATGTATGATGGCAAAGTGTTACAGCATCTGCACATAAACTACAACAGAGCAGGTAATCCAAGAAAACACTGTTAAAGCTCACACTATGTCCAGAAACAGTAACCTTCAAATAGATACTACCACTGTACATACTTGCCAGAATTGTACAGATCAGATTTCTATAAAAACAGATGTCATCCTACTGTTCTTATTCTTTTGGCTACTACCATTATGGGATGCCACCACACATCATCTGGTTCCAGTTCCTCCTTTCCTCTTAATCCTGTTCTGTCACACCAACCACCTGCCTATCCTCAGTCACCACATCCATGAACCTAATATTAGGTATTTCCTGTTACCTGGCAGCTCCATCCTCAGCAGCCATCCCCAATTATACCTAGCATCCCTCTTAAGCACATGTCCAAAGAAATTAAATCTGACCTCTCTGGACTTGTGCCCAAATCGTACAACCTTGTGCTGACACTGTAATATATTGATTACTAATCCTGTCCATCCTCAGCACACCCAATGCAAATCCTAACATCTGGAACTCTTTCAGTTCCTGTTATGACTCCTGTATTTTTGTCAGTGCCACTGTCACCAAACCATATCCCATAGCTGATGTCTGTACACTCTTGTAGCCCTTCCCTCTCAGTGTTATTTGTACCTGTTTGTCACAAATCGCTCCTGACACTCTTCTACACCCACTCCACTATGCATGCACAGTCTGTTTCAACTCCCTTCCACACTCAGCATTACTGTGAACTTTAGCTCCCAAGTATTTAATATCATACACCTTCACCAACTGTGCTTCCTGCAGTCTTACCATTCCTTTACCCTCCCTGTCACTCAGAGACATATAGTCTATCTTAGTAATTATGCCATTCATTGCTTACCTCTGCATACCATTACTCCACCTCTCCAGGGTCTCTTAAACATGTTCCCTGATCACAAAATCACCTGCAAATATCATAGTCCATGGAGACCCCTGTGTGATCTCCTGTGTCAACCTATCCATCACCATTGCAAAGAGATCTCATGATGTTTATGCATACCATGAAAGGAGTGTCACTGCTGTTTGTCTTATATTTCATGAGGTGACACCTACCTGTCTGCCAGGCCATTGTATGCCCATGGCCTTTTGTGAGTGGTACATATTCAATAATCTGATATAGCTGATGACATCAGTAGTGTCTGTTGTAGATATGAGGACAGTGTACCATAAGCTCCTGTAGAATTATCTATATAATGTCCACTAGCAGTTCACACACAAACCAAGTTGACTACAGTGAGATTAGAACTCCTACCTATCTAGGTTTATAGATGACACATGCGTCATGACAGAAGTCTGACTTTAGAGGGACTGCAGGTGATCTTATAGTAGATGACATCAGCAGGCCTTGTGGGGGACAAGAGGTTGGAGGACTGCTAGACATGGATGTTTTTTGCAAGCACAAAAGCAATGCAAAACCATGCCATCTTCCAAGACAGTGTTGAATATACACTGACAGTCTTCATCATAGAGACAGACAGACACACACAAAGTTGGCTGCAGTGAGATTAGAACCCTCAGCTACCTAGGTTTACAGACTAGACAACACAGTACTTAATGCATGTGCTACTGCACAATCCTGACTTTGATGGGACTGCAGGTGATCTTTTAGTAGATGACATCAGAAGGCCCTGTGTGGGCAAGAGGTTGCACAACTGCTAGACATGGATGTTTTTGGGAAGCACAAAAAGGAAGCAAACATCATGCCAGTTTCCAAGGCAGTGTTGGATTCCCATCTCACTATTCTTTATGTAGGCAGACACACACACACACACACACACACACACACACACACACACACACACACACACACACACACACACACACACACACTCACACACACCAACCCCCTACCTAATTGCACAGATTATTGAACACATTTTTTAACTCAAGTGCCGCTACACAAGTCTGATTTAGGGATGTAGCAGACACCAGCTTGGGAGGCCTGCATAGACACATTGCTCCCTAGTGTCATCTGAGGCTAGTACACTAACAATAGCATGCTGTTTAGAAGCCATAGCTGTCTAACAACAAGAGTCCCTTTTTGAGCATATTTGGATGTTTTCCATTGGCAGTGCAGGCCTGTGAGCACAACTTTATCACTGTGTCCATGAGGGGGCACATAACATTATATATTACACCTTTGTTTTGTGTTAGATCTATGTGTTGTAGAATTGAGGAGATCCCATGGTTGTACTTATTGTTGTTGAGGTTGGTGTGACAAAACACATATGGATGTTTATTACTCTCTGTATGGATAGTTACACTGTGCTCTCAGTTTGCAATGTTTCCACATCTTGGAAATATAGAACAGTAAGAACACAGATCTATGTATGTGACATAATAGTTAGCATACCTCTCAACCTCACAGAGCACAGAATCTGCACAAAGCCATAATTAATATGGAAAATGTTGAAATATTGCCCTTACAAACCTACAATGTTGATGGAATAACAGGTTTTGCATTAGCGTGCATTTTCTGAAGGGTACAACATCCATAAATGAAATGTTTTGTCATTATTTTCTGACTTAATTCTCAATGATATAGCAATAATGTTGTATAAACCAACATTTTATGGAGAACACACTGAAAATATGTAAAAATGTGGACATTATTCATAAATCTGGACAGTTTAGAGATATGATAGTTAGGCATAGAGAAAATGCAATGAGTATTGCACTAAGTGTATACTCTTGTGTTTCACTCCTGTACCTGTTTGTGCAGTGTTAAGCAATGCACAAATGCAAGGTGCATTGCTAACATCCAATTTTCCTATTATGTAAAGTATACTTCTTACTGCAGCTCACTCTTCTCAATGCTCCAGGCCATGATTTCACAATTGCTATGGGCAATCTATAACTAAGCCAAAGAACCAAAAAAAGAACACAGCCCAGCAATTCAGGACCCGCAACTAGCAGCAAATTGTTCCAAACCTGATAAAGTTACTAGCGGTAGCCAAAGAGTCTTTTAGACAAACGATCTTTATTAAAACACACCAAATAATCCAAGCACTTTCACCCATGTACTGTTGGGCTTTCTCTCTTTTTCCTTAACTTTATCAGGTTTGGAACAATTTGCTGCTAGTTGTGGGTCCTGAATTGCTGAACTGTGTTCTTTTTTCAATCTATAACTATTATCTGCATAATTCCTTTTCTGCAGTTTTGCTATTCTTGCAAAATATTATATATATATTATATATTAAAATAAAGTATTAGTAAAACTGTTTTCAGTACAAAACACATCATACAAATGTATACTAGGGATATAAAGATGAAAACTTTATGGGACACAGAGTC
Organism: Protopterus annectens; assembly: GCF_019279795.1. Lineage (NCBI taxonomy): Eukaryota > Metazoa > Chordata > Ceratodontiformes > Protopteridae > Protopterus > Protopterus annectens. Next base: position 923,140,595 of record NC_056734.1, read on the forward strand.
ACAGTCTGTACAAAACACAAACTATAGCAAAAACACTTCCAAAACTTCAACTTACATCAGGATTAGGTTCATAGATAGGTACTAGGCTATCTGCCCGAGGGCATTTATAAGCCTAGCCAGAGTGTGCCAGTTTTCACCATCCCATTGATTAATTAACTGATTGTCTGTCAAGCAGTGCCATTGAAATGATCCCAGGGGTGTATTTTCTGTTACCCATCCACTCGTCAAGGTTTCTCTTGAAGAGTGTTAGTGAGGGGCTCTGCCTAATGTAGTCTGGAATTTTGTTCCAAAGCACGGGGAGTCTCTGTGACAGGAATGTATCATTCCAGCAAGTTCTATTTATTGTTGTGGTGAGATTTAGCTTACTAGAGCATGTGGCTTGCAGTGACTTGGATTTCTTTAGGTGGAGCATGTCCATCAATTCTGAGTTGGACATGGCTTTGTAAGTCAGGCAGAGATCACCTCTGAGTAAGCGATATGCCACCGAGTACAGCCGGAATTTTTTCAGTCGGGCTGCATAGGACATATGTTTGAGGGCAGTAATCCTCTTGGTGAGGTACTTTTGTGGTCTCTCCAGCTGTTGGAAGTGTCTTGTGTGGTACATCTCAAATGGGGCATTGTACTCTATGATGGGTCTGATGAGTGATGAGTAGAGGGGCACTATAACCTCTTTATTTCTAGATGCAAAACATTTAGTAATTAGATGGGTCACATAGAAGGATTTCCTAACTACTTTAGCAATATGAATGTCAAAGGAGAGATTACTATCTACCTGGGTCCCCAAATATCTTATAACCTCTTCTGTGTTAAGGGGACTGCCAACTATGTGGTAATTCATGGGTGTTTTGTTTTTCCCAAACGGGATGACTATGCAATTTTTGGCATTTAGCTTGAGGCCATGACTTTGACACCAGGTGTCCTTCTTAGTAAGGCCCTTTTGGAGGATGTCCGTGTTAGCCAGAGAGTCAGTTATGGCTCCCAGTTTGCAGTCATTGACGAACTTGGTTAGACATAGCCCTCCTCTGTTTGCCTGTACTTCTGAGAAGTATATGCCAAACAGTAGGGGTCCCAAGACTGAGCCTTGCTGGACACCACTTGTTACTGGTTTAGAGTTGGACTTGGAGCCCGCTATTCTTACCTTGTGAGTTCTGTCTGTAAGCCAGTTGGCAAACCATCTCGTGACATAGGGGTTTATGTTCAGGCTGGTGAGTTTTTCTGTAATACCTGAGTGGGGAATGGTGTTGAAAGCCTTGGCAAGGTCAAGGTAGGCTGTGTGAACAACCTTTCTTTCATCTATGGCCTTGGTGACTGTCTCAACAAAGTCAGCCAGGTTTAGTAGGCATGACCTGCCTTTAACGAAGCCAAACTGGGTCGGGTCAAGTGTTTGGAGGTTCCCAATGTCTTTGTTAATGAGTTCCATGATGATGCGCTCCATAGCCTCACAGACCAGGCTAGTCAGGCTTATGGGGCAATAGTTACCAGGGTCAGTTGTGGCCCCTCCTTTGTGGAGTGGAATAACCATTGCTGTGCGCCATTCTATGGGCACATAGCCTATGGAGAGGCTGAGGTTGAACAGCGTGTTTAGGTGGGGAGTTAGTGCGTTCTGTAGTTCATGCAAGACGCAGCCTGGGACACCATCTGGCCCCATTGATGCTGTGTTTTTGGCTTTTGAAAGGGCTATTTTCACCTGTGCATCTGTGATTTCCAGGTCACTACACTTTTCTGGTATTGTTGTGGGCCCTTTTGGGGGTGAGAGGGGGCTGAAGTTTGCACTGAAGCTATCTGCCAGAATGTTGGCAATATCAGTAGGTTCAGTATATTTTGTGCTGTTTTGCACTAGTTTAGTGCATATCTTAGATTCTTAACACAGCTAAAGAAGGTTTTGTGGTTATCTTTTGAATCCTTGACTATTTTTCTTTCGAAGTTAGCCTTGGATGATTTTATGAGGGACCTTTGTTTCTTACTGATACTGATTAGGGATGTCTTTCCTTTGTGGGATTTGCTTTTCTTCTTAACTAGTTTCCTCCTTCTATTGTATAGCCTGTTTATAGCAGGGGTCCACCAGACTGTTTTCTTTCTCTTAGAGGAGTGAGTCTTGGTTTTGCTAGGGATGGCACGATCCATGCATCCTTGTAGGTGCTCATAGAGTGCATTTGTAAAGGTTTCTGCATCTTGGGCAGCATTATCCTTTAGCGTGAGGATTGTAAAACTTACCACCTCTGTCTTAAGTAAGGTGAAGTTTGCTTTAGAAAAGTTTTTTTACTGTGGTTTCCATAGTTGGGGGTGGTGGTGGGGTGTGGACATCCAGAATGATTAGTTTATGGTCTGATCTAACCAGTGACAGAGTGACCTCCGGTGTGGAACACCTGTCACCCATGTTTGTGATGACTAGGTCCAATATGTTTTCTCCTCTGGTAGGGGAGTTTACCAGCTGATCTAGGGCATTTGAATTGATGAATTCCAGGAATTGCTGGGCCTGAGAGTTTGTACCTGAATAGTTTTCTCAGTTAATGGTAGGGTAATTTAAATAGCCCAATATCAGGGTGTTTGGTAGGACCTTCATGTTTTCCAATGTCTCCAGAAAGGTGGAATGGTAGTCCTGGGTTATGGAGGGTGATCTGTAGCAGGCCACAATTTGCATTGCAGATTTGCCTGATGTTAGTTGCACATGGATGATCTCAGAGGTATCATGCTGCGCTACTAACCTGGAGGTGTAGGTATCCTTGATGAATATGGATACACCTTCTCCTTTTGTGTTTCAGTCCATGTTCTGTGGCTTAAACGTGTGGCACGAGTTGTAGCCCGGTAGTGCTGGGGTGCTCTCTGGAGCATTGAACCAGTTTTCAGTTACTGCACAGATGTCAACGTTCTCCATACTGAGGAGTGCTTCGAGCATGTGCATTTTGAGATTTAAACTCCTGGCATTGAATAGCATAACCCTCAGTTTTTTGTTAATTGTGCTGTTTATGGAGGTGGGTTTGACTTTTGAGCATTGCCTAAAAAAGGCACTATGGGGCAGCAAGAGCCTTGGCCAGTATTTGAAAGCCTAGTGGTGACAGGTGCACGCCATCTCTTGTGAAGCAACATGGCTTATCAAGCATGTCGTCCCAGGCTGACAGACACTGGATCCCCTTTGAATGACACCAGAAGCTTAGCCAATTGTTGAAATTGATCATTTTTTCTTTATACTGAGGTATCATTCTTGGTGAGGGCAGGATGCTACTCAGGGTCAGGTTCATACCAGCCTGGGTTACATGATCAGAGAGCTCTTCCATGTCTCTTTTCATGTAGTCCAGGGAGGTACATCTCAGGTCATTCACACCAACACAAACAATGACAGAGACATATTTGTACTTGTTCTGGAGTGACCTGAGTGCTTGTGTTATGTGGAAGTTTCTGGCTCCTGACAGGCAGCTAACAGTAACCTCCTGCTTGTCCAGCCTAGTGAGTGGGACATCAGTGAGCCTGACTATAGAGTCACCTATTACTAGTGTGTTAGGTATGTTATTTCACCTTAAGGGCTGTGATTGTGCAGCACATTGCTTTTGTGTTTTATGTGTTGTCTGGTTTGTGACAGGAGGTGCAGGTTGTTTGGATGTCTATTTTGGAGGTCTCTGATGCTTTTGCAGGTTTTTATTTAGAACCTCCAAGTATGATTTTGTGTATTTATGTGTATTTTTGCCAGTACTGGTTTAGTAGGTCTATGTGTTGCTGGAGGTGTAGTGCAAGTGTTAGCCTTCTCCTCTTGACTGTCTGTTCCAGACTTGGGTGGAGACAGCTTAGCCTCCAGTTTGGCTGTATAATTGCATCTCTCGCATAAGTTAGCTTTTTGTGGTAGGAGGAGAGGGTTGTCTGTGTACATGAGGCAGTTGTAACTTTACCTCAGGATACCCAGATTCACCAGCTGGACTGGAGAGTACACCTAGAACCCAAAAACACTATTCAAGCTTCATCAAGCAAGATAGCTGCCTTAGTCCTTTTGGCCACAGAAGATGATTTCCAAACTGGGGTTATTCCTCACACAACCACCTTCATAAAAACTGTACACTGCTATCAAACTGTGCACAGTATATTGTGCAAGTACTTCTATGACTTACATTTGAACACAGACCAGTTAGTAGACATAACTCCTGTCAAATATACAATTTTAGCTATACATCTCTCTTACAATCCTGTGTTTGTGGGTGGGGGAGGGCACATTTACTGTTAGGATACAAAGTAGCCTGAAGTCAGAAACTGCACTGGAGTGCAGTCAATACCTAACTTCCATCTTGCATGATGTAACAGTATTCAGCTGTGATTGGACTCTGTGAGTGTTTCATGCCTGATGCATAACAATTACATATAATATAAGTGTGTGTACTCGCATGTTAACTTAAGATATCTACAAAAGTACCACTATATATTTGCATATTGTAACAAAGTAAGACATATACAAGGATATGTCATAATAGTGTTCAACACTACAGTCTAGGTTCAGGCCTTACTTTGCATATGCACTGGCTGCCTATATTGGAGTCCTAATTTTTGGTAGGTTTTTTATGTTAATTTGGATGTAGATGTTGAATTTTAGATGTTCATCAATAATAACGCTGAGCAGTTTGGTGTGAGGGACAATTTCAATGGGGGTGCTATTCTGGCTTATGATCTTAAAGGAGTTTTTATCAATGGGGGAGTGTTTAGATGGGGAAAAACATTAAATTGGTTTTATTGGTGTTAAGGGCTAGGTGGTTGTTTTGCATCCATCTGCAGAAGGTTGGAAGGTGTGTCAGCTGAGTATATGATTGTTGAATCATCTGCATACTGGATTAGTGTAGAATTGAAGATGGAGTGGTGAAAGTTGTTGATGAATATATTGGAATGTAAGAGACCAAGGACAGAACCTTGGAGTACCCCAGTAGGGGTGTATAGAAAGGAAGAGGTCAAATGTTTCCATTTAACAGCTTGTTGTCTTTTGAAGAGGTAGCTGGTGAACCAAGCTATGGTGGAAGGAGATAAGTTGATGAAGGAGAGTTGTGATAGGGTGGGAGATGGCGTTTTAGGCTTCAGAAATGTCTAGGAACAGGGGTGACACGATTTTAGTGGTAACACTAAAGGTATGCTGCATGATCTTTCACACAGGTAGTATACCACACATCAGTACAGTAATGCACAATTTGAATGTACATTTCATGTGACATTTAATTGAGAATAGCACAGTGCATATATATTTATGTGGGTGATGATGTGATGAATGATTCCTTACAAAGCTGCCAGCCTCTGTGGCTCAAAGGAATGTAGCAGGCAAGTTGTATGATGGTGTCAAGGGTTCTAATCTTGACATATCTGATCATTATGCATGTGAAGTAGCAATACATATACCCTTTTTCAAACTATCTATGTGTGTGCTATACACGTATGATTCTATTTCACATAGTAATTACATGTGTGCATATGTGCCACAGTTCTAAGACCTGTATAATAAGTACTTATTTACTATTTGATAACTTATTAGCAGAATTGTAAAGGCTGGGATATAAAAACATATATCAGCATGCATATGTAGAAAACACATCTGGTACCTCCTGTAACATGATGTAGTATAACAATATAATAACAGTTGTGAATAAAGGATTGTGCTGTGATGTGATTCATGTGGAATTGACAGACCCATATACAACACACTGATCACTGCATCAGAAAAACTAGGTATTGATGCACTCTAGAGAAGATGAATAGCTGCATGGCTTATATATAGGACATGGCAAGTATCATACAGCAACTGGACAATTTATATTTATGGTTATAGTCAGGGTGTCCCACAAGGCTCTGTACTAGGCCCAACTTTCCTTTCAGTTGTCTGAAGGCCTATCTTTTGCATCACAGTTGTTCTACAGTCTATATGCAGATGGCTTGAGATTGGGTATACTGTTTAAATGTACTACAGATTTGGCATATCTACACAAGAACTGGGCCACAGGAGCATCAAATGCTGTTAAATGCATTGAAAAGTAAGCATTTGACATTTGGAAGACAGAAAGAGAAAGGTGACTATTAAATGCAGCATACAGTTATTGAAAATGTAGATTAAGCGAGGAACTGGGTATGTAGGTAGATCCAGATTGGAGTTTTCCAAGTCATCTCACACTCCCAGCCTAGAGTACACCTAGGTGTGGGATGGAGTCAGTTTATGCAGCAGAAAGTCGTAGGTGTTAGCAGTGCACCTCCCATTTGCGAGTTGTTAAGCAATGTGAAAACAAGCCAAAATGCCACTGAGCATGCTCACACAGTTAAGCCAAGTGCAAATCTGTTGCCCCATGCACTATTTTGTTTAGTAAAAAAAAAAAAAAATAAATAAACATATATATATATATATATATATATATATATATATATATATATATATATATATTATATATGTCGATATTTACATGCAGATATATCTATGTATATATGGGAGTGTGTATGTCTGTTTTGTCCTACATACACAGATCATGGATAATAAAGCTGGACTATGACATGTAAAACGTTGGAGGAAGGGACGCAAGGAAAAGCTCAACATTGCATAATGCACGTTCAGACATTTGCAACGGCATAGACCAACATGTGTTGCAATCTTAGGACTATTGGGATATCTGAAGTTCGCAGTTGTGGCCGTCTTCATCCATCATGTGTAAATACCACTTGTGACAGCAGAACACAATGTACTGTGAAACACACATAACCATGACTCACACCTGTGTACTTGCAGACAGCTGGATGGTGGTGAGTCATACCATGTCTCCCTAACAGACCATGTGGAACCCTTGAAATGTGTGGCATGGCATAGGAATACATACATATATTGTGAAGTCATACGTATATAGCTACAACAGCAAGAACACCCACATTCAATACAGCTGTCTGTGTCTGCTTCATTTCAACAAACACACATCAATAACTGGGCAACTGTTGTAATGTATTATGTTGTTTGCCCATCCATTGCCTGGGTAATTCTTTTGCCACAGACCTGTCCATCCACATGCAAACAGACTCATATGCTCAACACAGACTGTTGACACATAGCTAGGCTACAAAACTGTTGTCTCAGTGTTAGGCTACTAGCTGCAGTTGAGATTAGGAAGCTGTGTGATTATGCAGCTCCACTAGCCCATTAAACACAGAGCTTCTTTATGTTCTCTACAATAAAATCACCTGCAGTCATTTCTAATATCATACTTAAGCTGTGGTGAGTGTGATAAGTACTGTAATCTGTAGTGTATAACAATAGATAGGTAGAAGTTCTAATCCCACTCCATCTCAATGGATGTGCATATGTGTACGTGCACCTCCATTCTGAACAAATGCAAATTTAAAACTGCAATCTGTCTGCATTTTTGGCCTTAGCACTTGATGCAGGCCCTCAAAATCTTCTCCTCCACAAGACCTGCTTATGTCATCTACCATAAGAGTACATAAAGCCATATCAAAGTCAGACTTAAGCCAAGGCATATGCATTAAGTACTGTGATCTGTAGTGTGTAAGAGTAGATAGGTAAGGGTACTAAACTCACTCAAGGCCACTTGCTGTGTGCTTGTATATGCATCTCAGCACAAAACAAGTGTGCATTCCAAATGCCGGCAGAGTTTTGCACTGTTTTGGGCCTAGTAGGTGGTGCATGCCTTTGATATCTTCTCCACCCCAAGGCCTGCTGATGTTAACTACCATAAGACTACCTAAACCATGTCAAAATCAGCCATAACACATGTGATAAGTACTGTGATCTGTAGTGTATAAGACTAGATAGGTAGGGTTTCTAATCTCACTCAAGCCCGCTTGCTGTAGGCGTATATATGCATCTCCAAACAAAACATATGTGAATTCCACAATGCCTTAAACAGAGGCACGGTTTTGTACTGTCTTGGGCCTAACAAGTAGTGCAGGCCTTTGAACTCTTCCACACCACAAGGCCTGCTGATGTCAACTACCATAAAAGTACCTAAGTCATTTCACTGTAGACATAAGCTGTGGCACATGTGATAAATGCTGTAATCTGTACCATGTAAGGCTAGATAGATAGGGGTTTCAAATTCACACCAGCCCATTTACTGTGTGTGTGCTGTCCAGTGTTCTGTATACATGATCAAGTAGTGGTAATGGTCTAACCATATACATGTTGGTGTGTGTGCATGTTATCCAGTGTTCTACATCAACTTATGGTATCATAGCATCATTGGGATGTAGTAAGCTAATGGTTCTAGGGTCATCATATGCCTAGCCACCTCTTACCCTTAGTAACATGTTCGACACTTACTGCCCCTGTCCAGGGTATACACAGGTGGAACCAATGTGGTGTAATTATGGTCACCCATCCAATTGTACAGATTGCATCTGTAAAGGGCCAAAGAGGTACTCAGTTTGACATGAAATAGAAGTGTGTTCCAAAGGTGTGTTAACCTCAGTTAGACGTTTCTCACCCTTTAGAAGGTTTTATAAAAGTTACATACCAGGTTAAGATCTAAACTGTGAGTAAACTGATTATCCATGTCACTTATTCATGTGCAGCATGTCCAATAAAGCAGGGTCACAGATTTACTTGTATGCAAAGCAGAGATCACCTCTGAGTACTCTGTTTGACACACACTAAATTGATGGTGATTTCAGACAATCCACATAAGAGAGATGCTGCAGACTTGCACCCCCTTTGTGAGGAGCCTTTGTGGTTTCCCCAATCACCACAGCTGTTTGGTGAGTAACATACCAAAAGGGGCACTACACTCAAATATTGTTCTGATGAGGGAAGAGTACATAGAGGTACTAACTACTTGTGCTAGAGACAATGCCTTCGTGTATAACTTGAGCAAGATAGAATGACCTACTCACCACTGTGTAGATATGGTGATCTAAGCTATGGTAGCTGTCAACACATCTCACCAGGTCTCTTACTCTTGCGTATGTACTTAAGGTGTTGCTATTTATCTGGTAAAAATAACAGGTGCAGAAGCAGGAACAACAACCAACCAGAAAAAAAGATGCCTCCAGGCGCCAATAACTAGTCCCCGACTCCACAGTGGTGTAAAAAAACACTTTAATAGTAAAACTTCTCCAAAAAACAAAAAGGGTCAAGCATTTTCGTCAAGATTGACTTCATCAGAACAATGACATAGTACACTGAATCCCATTTTATACATGTTCCTTAATAGGTCAATCAAAATCAAAGCAATTAAAAATTTAAGGAAAAAGTCTTATAACAATCTGTTATCAAAATAGTTACACTTCTAAATACATATGAATACATGTAAAGGAATATAAATACATATAAAAAATACATATAAAAAACATTTCAATCTAATAGAAAAAGTGTGTACCTTATTTAAGAATGTTTAAAAGAGAAAATTTTATAATCTATTAGCTCTGAACTTGAGTTCGGGTTTAATGCTAATGGATTCATTTATACCAGGAAATTCAGCCCCATTTAACCGGAGTTGCCATTTAGTTTCAGCCCTTAGTAACTTGTTAGTCCAATCCCCCCTCTAAAATCGGGAGCAACCACTTCCAAAATACCAAATTTAAAACCATGAAAGGGGTTGGATTTGATGTGTTTGAACAGAGCATTTCTTTCATCCTGTCTCCCTATACTATAACAATGCTCATAAATTCTACGGTTCAATTTCCTTTCCGTCTTGCCAATGTAATAACATTGGCAGGACATACATAGGGCTAAATAAACACCACCACTAGTAGTACATGAACCAGTTGCAAAAACAACTTCGATATCAAAGGGACTCAATGTGACCTTGGTACCCTCGAAGATGTAACTACAATACTCACAGGATACACATTTGTGAGTACCTTTCCTTTTAGATTTCATAATAGGTTTATTCTCCAAAATGTTTTTCAAATTGTTACTGACTCTATATGTAAACAAAGGTTCGGAACCCAAAACAGTTACTACATCCCCATTTCCCTTAAGCATTGCCCAGTTGTTCCTAATAATCTGTTTCACCTCTTTAGAGGTGTCACCATAGGTTAAAACCATAGCTTGGGTAAAATCCTTTGGTTCACTGTTTAACAGAGAAACTTCCTCAACATTAGCCCCTAGTAATGGTTTGTATCTAATGTTCCATTCACTCATTACTTGATCCCTAATTTTCTTTAACAAATCCCAGAGATAACCTCGGTGGAGGAACAGGTCCATAACTAACCTGATTTCTTCTTCCACAACGGTTAAACTAGAACACATCCTTACTACCCTGAGCATCTGTCCCTTAACAGTATTCCTCTTAGTATATGGTGGGTGATTACGCGAATATTCAAGGTAGTCATTAGAAAAAGTGGGTTTTCTATATACCCTAGATTGAAAGGAATTATTACCAACATCTTTAAATAATTATATGTCAGGAAAGTTGATCTCCATAAAATTATCATTCCCAGTAAATTTAAAATAGTCACAGATGTTGTTAATGTACTTAAGAAAGGGTTCGAAGGATGTTCCATTTTTCCATAAAATAAATAAGTCATCCAAAAACCTTAAATACAAACACCATTCATTTTTATAACAAGAATTGAATAAAAACTGGGTTTCCCAAAAGTACATGACTAAATTAGCAAAAATAGGGGCACAGCTATTACCCATAGCCACCCCTTTCACTTGTCTGTAGAATTCCCCCTCGAAAGTAAAAAAATTCTTCTTCAACACAATTTCCATTAATTCCGGTATGAAATTAATCATACTACCACTAAGGTTAGTTTTTTTTACTAATACATCATTAAAAAATTCCAATCCAACATTGTGGGGAATGGAAGTAAAAAGATCAGCAACATCTATAGTTGAAAAGTAAAGATCATTGCTAAAATATTCCTTCTTAACTTTCCTCAAAAAATCCCACATCCACCTACAACCCATGCTAATACCCACTTCCCTTCAAAGTCCTCTTTCTGACCAAGTTACACATCACCCCACTATACTATTCTGGCATGTCGAGTGGTATATTACTGACGTCCTCTCCAGTTCAGCTGGTTAATCTGGGAATACTGAGACAATGTTACAATTGTCTCATGTACACATACAACCCTCCCCTCCTACCAACAAACACAAACACTTGTGAGAGATGCAACTATATAGCCAAACTGGAGGCTTAACTCTCTCAACACAGGACTAGCAAGACCAGACAGGAGGAGACGGTAACCACACACACAACAAACCCAGTCTCACATAAACCAACCACAACTGCAAACCAAACACATAATAACACAAAGACATACTCAGAGGCTCTAATAAAAAAAATACCAAAACAACAGAGGCTCCCAAAGCAGACATCCAAGAAAACACCACCTCAAAACTTTTCACATGCAACACATAGTACACAAAGTCAGTGTGCCAAACAATCACAGCCCTTAAGGCAAAACACCATGCCTGATACACTAGTAATAGGTGACTCTATATTCAGACACACTGACGTCCTGCTTACCAGGCTGAACAAAGAGAGGGTAACAGTGAGCTGCCTGTTGGGAGCTAGGATCCACCACATAACATAACATCAAAAGCCTTCGATACAATACCCCACTCGGGCATTATAGATAAGCTCACCAGCTTAAATATACACCCCTATGTCACTAGATGGATTGCAAACTGGCTCAAGGATAGAACCCACATGGTTAGAATTGCTGGAGCCATGTCAGACTCCAAACCAGTTACAAGTGGTGTCCCACAAGGCTCAGTCCTGGGACCTCTTTTGTTCGGCATATATTTCTTGGAGGTACAGGCAAACATGGAAGGACTGTGGCTGACCAAGTTCACAGATGACTGCAAACTGGGCGCCATAATTGACTCTCCAGCCGACACAAGCATCCTCCAAAAGGGCCTCATAGAAACAGACAACTGATGCCAGAGCCATGGCCTCAAGCTAAATGCCAAAAAGTGTATAGTCATCCCCTTTGGCAAAAACAAAGTGCCCACAAATTACCACATAGGTGGTAATTATTAAGTACAGAAGAAGTAATTAGGGACCTGGTGACCCAAGTTGATAGCAATCTCTCATTTGACAACCACGTGGCCAAAGTGGTTAGAAAAACATTTTATATAGCCCACCCTAATCATGAAGGGATTCACATCTAGATCAAGGGACGTCATCATGCCTCTTTACTCATCCCTCATCAGGCCCATAATTGAGTACAATGCCCCTTTTGGGATGTACCTTACCAGACACCTGCAGCAACTGGAAAGACCCCAAAAGTACCTCACCAAGAGGATCAAAGGGCTCAAACAGATGCCATATGCTGCCCGGTTAAAGAAACTTCAGCTCTACTCAGTGGCGTACTGCCTGTTCAGAGGCGATCTGTGCCTGACGTATAAAGCCATGTCCAACCCGGAATTAATGGACATGCTGTACCTCAGAAAATCCAAATCCCATCGAGCTACACGCTCGAGAGACTTGAACCTCAGCACTGAAATAAATAGGACATGCTGGAGGGACAGATTCATAACCCAGAGGCTCCCTTCACTCTGGAATAAAATCCCAGTCCAGGTTAGGCAGAGTCCCTCGTTGACTCTCTTCAAGAGGAATCTTGATGAGTGGATGGGAGATTGTAGGTTTACCCTGGGTATCACTTCTATGTCACTGTTAGACAGAGGCACAGTATACTAACCTCGAAAAAGGGCATAGCAAAATAAATTTAAAATGGGTGGCGAAAGCCAAACACATTCTGGCTAGGCTTATAAATGCCCTAGGGCAGATAGCCTAGTATGAACCTATGAACCTATGAACCTATGAACACAAGCACTCAGGTCACTCTAAAGCAAGTACAAATATGACTCCTTCATTGTCCATGCCAGCGTGAATGACCTGAGACATACCTCCTTGGACTACATGAAAAGAGACATAGAGGAGCTCTCGGATTATGTAGCCCAGGCCGGTATGACCTTGACCCTGAGCAGCATCTTGCCTTCACCAAGAATGATGCCACAATACAAAGACAAGATGATCAGCTTTAATAATTGGCTCAATTACTGGTGTCATTCTAGGGGGATCCAATGTCTGTCTGCTTGGGACGACATGCTGGACAAGCCATGCTGCTTCACAAGGGACTGCTTGCACCTGTCACCACTGGGCTTCCAGATATTGGCTAAGGCTCTTGCCACCCCCATAGTGCCTTTTTTAGGCAAGGCTCAAAAGACAAACCCACCACCTTAGAAAACAATAAAGGAAAAAAACTAAGGGTAATGCTGCTCAACGCCAGAAGTCTAAATATCAAGATGCAGGCTCTCAAAGCACTCCTCAGTATGGAGAGCGTCGATGTCTGTGCAGTAACTGAAACCTGGTTCAAGACTCCTGAGAGCACCCCAGCCCTACCAGGTTATACCTCGTATCATGAATTTCGGCCCCAAAATCTGGGCCGAACCACAAAAGGAGGGGGAGTGTCCATGTTCATTAATAACACCCACACCTCCAGGTTAGGGGCAATGCACGAAGCATCGGAGACCATCCATGTGCAACTAACTGTAGGCAAAACTGCTATACAACATGTAGCATGCTACAGACCACCCTCGCAATCTCATGAACTCCATTCAGCCTTCCTGAAGACACTGGAGGATATGAATGTCTCACCAAATACCATCATACTGGGAGTCTTCAACTACCCAAACATAGACTGGGTGCATTACTCAAGCCCCAACACCCTAGCCCAAAGGTTCCTGAAATTCATCAACTCAAATGCGATGGAAATACTAGTCACCTCCCCCACAAGGGGAAATAATATACTTGACCTGATCATCACAAACATGGGGACAAAATGCTCAACACCGGAAGTATACCCCTCACTAGTGAGATCAGACCATAAACTAATAACCCTAGATATTCATATCCCACCTCCACCCCCAGCACAAAAGACCACAGTGAAAAACTTCTCAAAAGCCAACTTTACACTCCTTAGGACTGAAATGGTATCCTTCAAGCCCCCTGGGCCAGTGGAAACCACATCCCACACTGATGAATCCTTCACAAATGCTTTCTACGGGCATCTTCAAGAATGCATGGATCATGCAATCCCAAATAAAACCAAGACGCTCTCCACCAAAGGCAGGGATCCTATCTGGTGGACCCCAGCCATAAACAAACTTTATAACAAGAGAAGGAAGCTACTGCAAGACAGAGCAAAATCCCATAAAGGGAAGGCATCCCTGATCAGTACTAGCAAAAAACTACGTTCGCTAATAAAATCATCAAAGGCCAGCTTCGAGAGAAAAATTACTAAGGACACTAAAGATAATCACAAGGCCTTCTTCAGTTATGTTAGGAACCTGGCCGGAAACCCTCAGATATGTGCAGAGTTAGTTCATAATGGCAAAAAATACACTGAACCCACAGATATTGCCAAGATACTGACAGACAGGTTCATTGCAAATGTCTCCCCTCCCTTTCCCCCAAAAGACGAAATAAATATCTCAGCTGAATGCAACCTCCCTGAAATCTCAGATGTCCAGGTGAGAGCTGCCCTCAGCAAAGCTAAAAATACAGCATCCATGGGACCTGATGGCATCCCGGGTTGCGTGCTACGTGAACTCCTAGAAGAGCTAAACCCACACATAAGAGTGCTGTTTAATCTTAGCCTTGCTACAGGATACGTCCCTGAACACTGGCGTACAGCTACAGTGGTCCCACTCCACAAAGGTGGCACCTCTACAGACCCTGGAAACTACTGCCCCATAAGCTTGACCAGCCTGGTCTGCAAAGCTATGGAAAGGATCATTATGGAACTCATAAACAAAGACATCGGGGACCTACAGACAATTGTCCCTACCCAGTTCAGCTTTGTTAAAGGCAGATCCTGTCTTTTAAACCTGGTGGACATTTTTGAAACAGTCACTAGAGCCATCGAAGAAGGCAAAGCAGTTCATACAGCCTACCTGGATCTGGCAAAAGCCTTCAACACAATACCCCACACAGGCATCATAGACAAGCTCAACAGCTTAAATGTAAACCCGTTTGTCACAAGATGGGTTGCAAACTGGCTAAAGGACAGAACCCACAAAGTCAGAATAGCTGGAGCTATGTCAGACTCTAAGCCAGTCACAAGTGGAGTCCCACAGGGCTCTGTCTTAGGATCCCTCTTGTTCGGCATTTATTTTTCAGATGTGCAGGCAAACATAGGGGGCTGTGGCTGACAAAGTTCGCAGACGACTGCAAACTAGGCGCCATAGACGGCACACCAGCTGACACATGCATCCTCCAGAAGGGCCTCACAGAAACAGACGACTGGTGCCAGAGTCATGGCCTTAAACTAAATGCCAAAAAATGTATAGTCATTCCCTTTGGAAAAAACAAAGTACCCACAAATTACCACATAGGTGGGAATCCATTAAGTACGGAAAAAGTAATCAGAGACCTGGGGACCCAAGTTGACAGTGACCTCTCATTTGACACCCACATCGCCAAAGTGGTTAGAAAGACCTTCTACCTTGCCCACCTTATCATAAAGGGATTCACATCCAGATCAAAGGATGTCATTGTACCCTTATATTCCTCCCTTATCAGGCCTATGATTGAGTATAATGGCCCATTTGGTATATACCTCACCCAGCACCTGCAGCAGCTGGAGAGACCCCAAAAGTACCTTACCAAGAGGATCAAGGGTCTCCAGCATATGTCATATGCTGCCAGACTGAAAAAGCTCCAGCTCTATTCAGTAGCATACCGCCTGCTCAGAGGTGATCTATGCCTTACGTACAAGGCCATGTCCAATTCAGAATTAATGGACATGCTCCACCTCAAAAAATCCAAATCCATCAGAGCCATGAGAGCTAAAGATCTAAACCTCAGCACAAATATGAATAGGACATGCTGGAGGGACAGATTCATAACCCAGAGGCTTCCCGCACTCTGGAACAGGATACCTGTCCATGTTAGGCAGAGCCTCTCACTGACTCTCTTCAAGAGAAATCTGGACGAATGGATGGGTGATCGTAGGTTTACCCCAGGGGTCATCTCTGTGTCATTGCTAGATAGAGGCACAGTAAACTAAATTTAATTTAAATTGTACACTTTTGTATTATTGGTAGAAAAACACTAGGAGACTCACCACGAATAAGGCTGTAGGTCAAAAATAAATACTGCTGTATCCAAAAGTGGGCAAAATCTTTATTTGCGAACTGTAAACCACAAGATGAACCATATGTAAACTGCTGTGGAATCATGGTAAAAACCGGTGTCACAGCTCGGGCTTGAGGATTACTCTGAACTCTGGAAGTGCTGCTAGGGGGTTGCGGCTGGTTTGGGAAGAACTGAAGTCCGGGAGAAGGGGCAGGGTGAGGGGCACCTGGGGGTCCTCCTATAGGCTGCGGCAATTTGTTCATTTCATGTGGCACTGCATATGGAACCCCTTCCAGCCTGAATACCTTGCTTTCCTTCAGTCTGCTGAGCCAGACGCAGCCGCACGACAAACAACTACCATTTCCGGATTCAACAGAAGGCGCTAGCCTATCCTCCTACTCAAGTGATACAGGAAATGAAGCTGCCATGATCCGCGTAGTACCTGTCACAGCAGCTTACATATGGTTCATCTTGTGGTTTACAGTTCGCAAATAAAGATTTTGCCCACTTTTGGATACAGCAGTATTTATTTTTGACGTACAGCCTTATTCTTGGTGAGTCTCCTAGTGCTTTTCTACCAGTTTCTATATTTTCTTCACCCGGAGACTCTGTTGTGTGTTGCGGTATTCCTTCATTGACTTTTGTATTATTACATGGGGTGGCGAAAGCCGCATACACTTTGGCTAGGCTTATAAATGCCCTAGGGCAGATAGCCTAGTACTATGCTATGAAACTATGAAACTATATACTAAGAGGAATATTGTTAAGGGACAGATGGTCAGGGTATTAAGGATGTGTTCTAGTTTAACCCTTGTGGAAGAAGAAATCAGGTTAGTTATGGACCTGTTCCTCCACCGAGGTTATCCCTGGGATTTGTTAAAGAAAATTAGGGATCAAGTAATGAGTGAATGGAACATTAGATACAAACCATTACTAGGGGCTAATGTTGAGGAAGTTTCTCTGTTAAACAGTGAACCAAAGGATTTTACCCAAGCTATGGTTTTAACCTATGGTGATACCTCTAAAGAGGTGAAACAGATTATAAGGAACAACTGGGCCATGCTTAACGGAAACAGGGATGTGGTAACTGTTTTGGGTTCCGAACCTTTGTTTACATATAGAGTCAGTAACAATTTGAAAAACATTTTGGAGAATAAACCTATTATGAAATCTAAAAGGAAAGGTACTCACAAATGTGTATCCTGTGAGTATTGTAGTTACATCTTTGAGGGTACCAAGGTCACATTGAGTCCCTTTGATATCGAAGTTGTTTTTGCAACTGGTTCATGCACTACTAGTGGTGTTGTTTATTTAGCTCTATGTATGTCCTGCCAATGTTATTACATTGGCAAGACGGAAAGGAAATTGAACTGTAGAATTTATGAGCATTGTTATAGTATAGGGAGACAGGATGAAAGAAATGCTCTGTTCAAACACATCAAATCCAACCCCTCTCATGGTTTTAAATTTGGTATTTTGGAAGTGGTTGTTCACGATTTTAGAGGAGGGGATTGGACTAACAAGTTACCAAGGGCTGAAACTAAATGGCAACTCAGGTTAAATGGGGCTGAATTTCCTGGTATAAATGAATCCATTAGCATTAAACCTGAACTCAAGTTCAGAGCTAATAGATTAGAAAAATTTCTCTTTTAAACATTTTTAAATAAGCTACACACTTTTTCTATTAGATTGAAATGTTTTTATATGTATTTTTTATATATATTTATATTCCTTTACATGTATTCATATGTATTTAGAAGTGTAACTATTTTGATAACAGATTTTTATAAGACTGTTCCCTTTAATTTTTAATTGATTTGATTTTGATTGACCTATTAAGGAACATGTAGAAAATGGGATTCAGTGTACTATATCATTGTTCTGATGAAGTCAATCTTGATGAAAGCGCTTGACCCTTTTGTTTTTTGGAGACGTTTTACTATTAAAGTGTTTTTTCACACCACTGTGGAGTCGGGGACTAGTTATTGGTGCCTGGAGGCAGCTTTTTTTCTGGTTGGTTGCTATTTATCTGGTACTTAGCAGGGACATTGCTGCTACCAAAATGAATGATAATGCATATCTTTGCATTGAGTTTAAAGCTATGTGTTTGGCAACAATCATATGTCCATGTAACACCGTAATGTAGGATGTTGCAATACTATGTATAGTGTATGACCACTCACAGTTAGCAGGCATCATCAAACATTGTTAGCCATAGTCATTTATTTTGTGCTTGTACATCTGTGAAATGGATTCCAAACAGTAAGTGACCTAGGACAGAAGCCTCTGGAACACCACTGGTTACAGCTCAGCTATTGGAGGTGCCTTCTCCTATTGGACTATATGACTTGTATCAGTGAAACAGTTGATAACCCCTATAATGATATAAGTGTTCAAGCCTGGTTGGGTGTGTTTTTTTGATCATGCCTGCACAGGAGATAGTGTCAAATGCCTTCCCTTAGTGCAGGTAGGCTGTGTGCACAGATTTCCCATCAGACAGGTCCTTGGTCATTGTCTCAAAGAAGTTCACTAGGATTAACAGACACAATGTCACTTTGACAAATCCAAACTGAGTATGGGTAAGTTATTGACCATTACCTACAATTTAGTTGATAATGTCCATAATGATCTGCTCCATGGCCTTGCAGATATGGTTAATGAGTTTGATATAAATATAGTTTGTGGGGTCAGTGGACGCACCACATCTGTGCAATGGAATAACCGTGCTTGGGTGATGATGATTGGAATATGATTAAAAAGAGTGTCCAAGGGTGTTACAAGTCCATATTGGAGCCCATGTAGGCCACAGCCTGGGATGTTATCAGGTCCCATACATGTTGTTTATGTCCTTAGAGAAGCCAGTTATGACATGCCCTTCAGAGATACAAGGTAGTGGACAGGTGGTAGGTATGTCATGATGTAATTGTGGTGGGGACAGGGGAGTGAGGTTTTTGAAGACCCAGTCAGCCAAAAGATGAGATATGTATAAAGCACCAGTATATGTGGTATCATGAAGTACAAGTTTGTCACTCAACTGGGTATTTCCTTTTAGGTTACATATGTAAGTATAGAATGCCTTGTGGTTGTATTTTGTGAGAGAGGCTAATCTGGAGCAATATTTTGTTTTGGAGGAATTCAGAACAACTCTTATTTGCTTGTTCATGCAGATGAGGAAGTGTTTCCATTTCAGAGGGCTCTCTCCCTCCTTCTCTTAAAAAGCAACGTCTCCCACTTATTGTAAAGCCTGTTAATGGCAGCCATCCAACAGGCAGGTTTGCGCTTCCAAAATGAGCTTGTATTACACCTACCAGGTGCAGCCAATTCAATGCAGTTATACAGGTTGTGAAGGCTGCCAGCCCATCTAGATAGAATTTTGTAAATAATTATGTCATTTGTGAATAGTAATATGATTTTTATGCTTGCCTTAGAAATGTAAGAAAACTATATGTTTTGTACTGAGCTTCAAGATTGTAATCACTGTGCACCCTGCTGGAAAAGAGCAGAAATGTGTATAAACTACATGCATGTGCAAATGTATGTGTTGATGATAAAGACTGGAATATACAGAGTTAACTTGCAAACTCTAAGAAAATAAGTTGAACTTGCTCATGACTCTGTTATCACTGTTTCAGCTCAAAGCAGACACAATGTTTAGAGTTGTAGGTTTTCCTATTGTCTGGAAACAGAGGTAATTACAGGTTTCCAAGGTAATTGTTTTACAACATCCAGTTTCAGTCAAGCTTCTAACAGAGAAGTGTCAGCTTCTGATAGATAAGTATTTTTCATAGCGACATGTTAAATTCTGTTGGTATCTGTTTAGCCTGGGAACTAGATGCAGGTGTCAAATAGTGATGTCATCTAGCTAACCCAGCAGTAATGTGTATTATTAATTTAAAAACTATCTCAGAGAGAAGGTCTGCACATTTTGTATTTTGCTCTGGACCTGTAAACATCTCTTCCACACTTTTCATCTATATCTGTCTGGCTCTGTAAGTAAGACATTTAGGGCATAGTATCTCTTAGAGATATGAATATAGCAAGAGTAATCTATATGTTTTCTGTATTTATGTGAGACTGTTCTGCAATGTTGTTTTAAAATATTTTCTGTGATTCTGAGCTCTATTGTCATTGTGTTGAGTTAATGAGTATCGTCTTGATATATTTAAACCTTTTAATTGTAGCTGGTTTTATTTAAAGATATTTAAGCTCTTAGCGTGCCTGCATGTATTTGGTGATACTGTATAGGCCACTCCTAAATAGCCTTAAAAGTTCTGGTTACACTTACTATTTGGTAACATTACACAGTAGAATTTGGCACCCTTTGGTAAGGGCCTTTATAGTAGCTGATAAGGATGGTTGGTGGCAGGTGGTACTACTGTATAGTCTGAGTAGAAGGGGGCATAGCTAGAGTACCTTGTGCCAGCCTTCCCCAGGAGTGTCTTTGTTTTTGTATATAAATCAAATCTCAAAGTGTGTGTATGTCAGCTATTTAGGCAGGGACACGATGCACTGGTTGGACAGAGAGGGTGCAGAAAGTTTAGGCTTGACCACTCAGCTGAGATCTTAACCCTATAGCTGTGCCAGTGGCGACTTTTACTGGGGATCTGGAGAGAGAGGGAGAATCCAACCACATGCTTACTGTGATCTCTGTGTGCTTTCAAGGGAAATTGTACTGTACTGTGTGTGTACTTGTTATCCTCCCAGTGTGCACATCCCTCACTGGTGTTAGTGGTGAGGATTGAGGCTCCTTGATTACTGGGCCAGTTCAGGGGCATCACATATTAATTGTTTGGCAGTGGTGGGATATTCACTTCAAATATTAATTGGTTGATAGAGGTGAGATAGCCACAACACATATTCATTGGCTTGTAGTGGTGTGGATATTGAATTCCTGTAGCTTGTGTACAGTGATCACTGAAGGTGTTTTTGTACTCTAAATCAGCCATACAGTGAACATTCGGAGTTCATATCACAATTGTTTTATTTCTTCTGTTAGCTTATTTAGTCAGGGAGAGCAGGCAAGCATATCAGCAGAGGAGTATGGAAAGCTGACAAGGAGCCAGTTGGCTGAGATGTGCCAGACTAAAGGACTGGAGCATGGACACCTGACTAAAGCAGACAAGATTGCGGCTTTAGTCATAGCTGCATCAGAAAATAGCAACCAGGAAGATGATCAGACTGGCCGTGGAGATGCACAACTCTCAGAGAACAGACAGCTCAACCTTTTCGACTTAAAAATCCATCTGGAGTTAGAGACTTGAGTTGGAGGCCAATAATTTGGAAATGGAAGCAGCAGAGAGACTAAAATGTCTAGAAGCTTAGGAGAAGGAGAGGCAGAGTCTACATGAAAAGGAGATGCTGACTCTATGCCAGAGTCATGGAGGTAATGGAGACTGGAGTAACCGAACCCAGGAAGCAAAAAAGGTCAGTAAATTCCTTCCACAATTTACAGAGGGAGATAATTCTGATAGTTTCATTCATATGTTTGAGAGGGTATGTAAACAGTATGATGTTGACCAAGGGCTCTGGGTACGGTTCCTGACCCCCTTACTCCATGGTAAAGCTGTAACTGGCCTGTCCAAACTATCTGATAATGACTTTTTAAATTATAATGTTGTAAAGAATTGTTTGCTAGAATTTTTTAAGCTAACACCTGAAGCTTATAGGAAACAGTTTTATGAGCATAGTTGCAAGGCAGATGAAAGTGTGTGTGAATATGCTGCTGAACTAAACACTTTTTTCATAGGTGGGTGAGTGGATGTCAGGTCACCACTTTTGAAGGGTTGGCAGACCTTTTGGTGATGGGAGCAAGCCCTTAGCACTTTTCCTGAGTACATGAGGATCTGGTTAGCTGATCGAAAATGCCTTACTGTAGATGAACTGGGGAAGAAGGGAGACCACTACCTAGTAAGCAGGGCATCCCTGTACAGAAAATGGACACCCAGTGCTGCTCATGGGTCTAAGGAACCTGTGTTGGGCAGCCCAGACTGCCACAACAGAATCTATCAGTATTAGGGGAAGCCAATAGTCTAGGTACACGTCCAGGACCTAGAGTTAAATCTTTTGAATGCAACTGGAGGGGCCATGTAGCATATAGATGTCCATGGAGGCAAGGTGGGGAACTAAAGGTGGGATAATCAGTAAGTGGGAATGACAAAATGCCAACAGTAAGTTGTCTTGAGACAACAAGGGCACCAAACTACCATCCTGCAGCTGTCCTGATAGGGAAAGATTTTGATAATGCAGTACCGTGTGTTCATGCAGTTACATGCAGTCAGGCTTGGAGACAAACGTGTTGGTCTGGTAGCCTGGAGGAGATGCAGAAGACTGCACACTTGCAGCTAGGATGGTTGAGGTGGTTACTTGAGGGAGCAAGCTACCCTGTAGCAGTGAGACTGAAGGTGAGCCACAGCTGCTTGTGGGTACTAATTTTCCCTTGGACAGAGTGACTACAAAGACAAAGGTGAGTAGTAATACCCAGGCTGTCAGTGATGCACCGCTGTCAGAGGATGCCAGAGTTCCTGTGGAAGAGGAGCTGGGAAGGGTTACAAAGAGAGAGATGAGACAGGCTCAGCTCTCAGACCCTAGATTACAAGGCCTGAGTGATTACAAGGCCTGAGTGAGGTAGCTAGTGAGGTACCTGATTCTCAAGGGAAGGGGGATTCTGTATACTGGGACGGGGGTTATTGTATAGAGAGTGGACCCCTAAAAGAGGGCTAGAGGATGAGAGACTACAGCAGTTGGTAATGCCTAGAGCCTACCATCTAGCACTTCTAGCCTTAGAGATTATGTTATGAGATACCCTGAGGCAGTGTCTCTGTTCTCCATTGAGGCAGAAAAGGTGGCAAAAGCTTTGTTAGAGATTTTCAGCAGAGTATGTTTCACAAATGAAATACTGACAGAAGTGCCAATTTCATGTCAGACCTGCTGGTTTGTCTGTGGAAATACTGTGGGGTGAAGCACCTAAAGACCACCCCTACCATCCCCAGTCTTATGGTCTTGTTGAGAGGTCAAACTCTACACTCAGGACAATGCTACGAGCATTTGCCGACCAGCTTAAGAGGGACTGGGACAAACATTTGCCCCATCTGTTGTTTGCTTACAGAGGGGTTCCCCAGGAATCCACAGGTTTTTCACCCTTTGAGTTGCTGTATGGGCATAGGGTGAGAGGGCCCCTAGATATAATTTGAAATGAGTGGGAGGGTGAATGTAAATCCCACAAGGAGTCTGTTGTGGCATATGTCCTAAACCTCAGGACAAAGCTCAGGGAACTCATGGGCTTGGCCCAGGAGAACCTGACAAAACCCAAACAGCAGAAAAAGTTCTGGTATGACAGGAATGCTAAAGCTAGAGAGTATGCTGTAGGGCAGCAGGTAATGGTTTTTGTTCCTGTCAGACACAACAAGCTGCAGGCAGCTAGGGAGGAAACCTACAAGGTGGTAAGAAAGGTCAGTTATGTTAACTACATGGTAGAACTGCTAGGCAGGAGGGAGGGGCACAAACTGTACCATGTTAACATGATGAAACCTCACCATGATAGTGAGGCCCTTGTGCTGAGTATTTGCAGTGGATTGCAGGAGGAGTCTGAGGGAGATCTGGTGACTGATTTCCTCACTGAGGCTCAGACTGATGCCTCAGTGGAAGGGGTAGCAGTGTCCCAGCAGCTATCTCTTACCCAGGTTCTGGAAATCTGACCAGTGTTACATGAGTTTGGGGGAGGTTGGCGTAATGGTTAAGGTGCTTACCTTACAGAGACAAGGTGCAGGGTTTGATTCTCACTTGGGGTAATTGGCTAGGCTTAAAAAATGGCCCACAAGGACAGTTGCCTAGTACTAAACTATGAACTATGAACTATGAACTATGTTCACTGGGAAACCAGGGTGCACCAACCTGATGTAGCACCATGTGGATAAAGGACCCCAAAGACCTATTAGGCAGGCCCATTATACGGTGCCTAAAAGAGTTAAACAGACTCTGATTGAGGAGATACAGGAAATGTCGGAACTAGGGGTAATTCAGGAGACCAGCATTCCCTGGGCCTCCCCAGTGGGGCTGGTACCAAAGAAGGATGGCAGCACCAGGTTCTGTGTGGACTACAGGAAATTAAAAAGTTACACATTGTCAGATGCTTACCCCTTGCCTAGGACAGATGAAGCCCTAAAACAGCTGGGTGGGGCTAAGTATCTTACCACCATTGATCTTACCAAGGGTTACTGGCAGGTGCCCTTGACTCCAAGTGCTAGAGAGAGATCAGTCTTTGTGAGTCCTTTTGGCTTGTATGAGTTCACAAAGATGGCTTTTGGGGTGAAGAATGCCCCAGCAACTTTCCAGAAGCTGGTAGATCATATCCAAGCAGAAGCAGGAGATTTTGCCCTTGCTTGCCTAGATGATATTGCCATCTATAGCCATTCCTGGCAAGAGCACCTTCAGCATGTCAGGGAGGTGCTGGACAGACTACAGAGGACAGGGTTGACCATTAAGCCCAGCACATGTCAGTTGGGTATGGCAGAGGTCTCCTACCTGGGGCATACAGTGGGGAGTGGTAAGATCTGGCCAGAACCTGCAAAAGTGGAAGCCATTCAGGCATGGCCTGCACCTGTTACCAAAAGCAGGTGAGGGCATTTTTAGAGACAGCAGGATACTACGGAAAATTCATCCTAAATTATAGTACCATAGCTGCTCCACTCACAGACCTGACAAGGGGAAACAGGCCATATAAGGTAGTGTGGACCCCAGCACGTGAGCAGGCATTCCAGAAGCTTAAATGAGCTTTGGGAGGACCCCCTGTGTTAGCTAGTCCAGATTACAGCAAATAATTTGTTCTGCAGGTGGATGCTTTGAACCATGGTGTGGGGGCTGTACTTAGCCAGATTTCTTCAGAGGGAGAAGAGCACCCAGTGGTTTATCTCAGTCATAGGCTCCAACTCAGGGAGGAATGTTATGCAGCTGCAGAAAAGGAACATCTAGCCATAGTGTGGGCACTGCAGAAACTTCAGCTTTATCTGTATGGAAGAAAATTCACTGTAGTTACAGGTCACAATCCTCTAAAATGGTTATATCGAGCAAGCCAGCAAAATGCCAAGTTGCTAAGGTAGAGCCTAAGGTTGCAAGCATATGATATGTCAGTGCAGCACAGCAGTGGGGTTAGGAATGCCAACACAGATGGGCTCTCTAGACAGTGAATGGAGTAAGGTATTCCCAGATAGATGCAACCCTCTCAAGCAACGCTTCTCAAGGGTCATTTAAAAAACTAGCTTGAGTTCTTGGGGGGGGGGGGTTGTGAAGGCTGCCAGCCCAGCTAGATAGAATTTTGTAAATAATTCTATATAATTTGTGAATAGTAATATGATTTGTATGCTTGCCTTAGAAATGTAAAAAAACTATATGTTCTGTACTGAGCTTCAAGATTCTAACCACAGTGCACCCTGCTGAAAAAGAGCAGAAATGTGTATAAACTACATGCCTATGCAAATGTATGTGTTGATTGTAAAGGCTGGAATATAAAGAGTTAACTTGCAAACTCTAAGAAAATAAGTGGCACTTGTTTATGGCTCTGTTATCACTGTTTCAGCTCAAACCAGACACAATGTCTAGAGTTGTAGGCTTTCCTACTGTCTGGAAACAGAGGTAATTACAGGTTTCCAAAGTAATTGTTTTATGACATCCAGTTTCAGGCATGCTTCTAAGAGAGAAGTACCAGCTTCTGAGATATAAGTATTTTTCATAGAGACATGTTAAACTCTGTTGGTATCAGTTTAGTCTGGGAACTAGATACAGGTGTCAACTAGTGATGTCATCTAGCTAACCCAGCAGTAATGTGTATTATTAATTTAAGAACTATCTGAGAGAGAAAGTCTGTGCATTTTGTATTTTGTCCTGGACCTGTAAACATTTCTTCTGCACTTTTGATCTATATCTACCTGGCTCTGTAAGTAAGACATTTTGGGCATAGTATCTTATAGAGATAGATAAGAATATGGCAAGAGTAGTCTAGATGTTTTCTGTATTTATGTGAGACTGTACTGCAATGTTGTTTTAAAATATTTCCTGTCCTGTTATTGTTTTTTGTAGTTGGTTTAGGTATACTTACATGGCGCTGTTGGTTAGGGAAATCCGTTCAATATTTTGCCTTTCACTGTTCTGGTGGTTTGCTCTTCTGGTAGTTCGCACATTATGTATTGACATTTTTGTATTCACAGTTTTCGTCTTTCGCGATTATAATATAGACCCATTACTCTCATAGGTGAATGCAAAAAACTCTGTTGTTTGATTAATATATGCCAAAAAAATGGGGGATGCCATGTGCTTCACCATCCCACAGGATAATAATATCATCCAAAAAGTGTGTGTAGAATCTACATGATGCAAATTAAAAGGAGTTAAATACAACCGGTTTCTCCCATTGTATCATAATAATGTTGGCAAAAAGACCTCTACGCTCTGTACCCATGGCTACCCCTGCTTGTTGTAAGAACAAATCACCTCCAAATTTAACAAAAGTATTTTTCAGTACAATCTCCAATATATCAACATAAACATTCATTTGGTCTTGTGGAATATTCTTCTACATTAAAAATTAAGAAAACCGTTCCATTCCTAAATCATGGGGAATGAGCGAATACAAGTCCCTGACATCCACAGTGATAAAGATGTAAGTGTCTTTGAAGGGAAGGTCATTCATTTTTTTGTAAAAATTCCCACAAATCACAGCAAACATGTAGCTCTTGGGTAACTAAACTTTTTAATCTAGTGTCCAAAAGTTTGGCAAAGGGGTAGGTGATAAAACCACAGCCATCAACCGTAGCTCACATAGGTGGTTGGTCTTTATTTTTGTGTATCTTAGGCAAACCAAACATGTGGGGGATCTTAGGATGCATCACATTTAGATAGTTATAATCATCGATCGAAATTTGTTGGTCAATTTAAATTTACCTTAATTCAATTGTATGCAACATTGCATTCATTCACAAACACCTCCTTAAAGGTGTCAGATGCAAAAAGGGACCTCATTTTCATGTTATAGACAAACTCATTCATCATGACCAATCCACCTCCTTTATCAGGTTGCACAGTCCTGATTTCTTTATTGCTTCATAAATCATTTAATATAACTGTTTCTTCTCTAGAAAGACTGTATTTGAAAGTAAGTTTTCTTTTCTTACCATCCAAATGTGCCAAGTTACGAATATCTAACTCACAGATTTTTTCGAAACAGTTAAAGAGACACTATCTCATCACTAAACTTGCATTTCTGCTTTAGACTGAAGCTAAAAATACTACCACCCACTTAGCTAATCACCTCCCTCTTTGTGACATCAGTAATGATGTTCTAGAAATTCCACCCACCTTATTAACATAAGTCCCTGCCCATATATCCTATTCCCATTGCAGTTTTGTTTTCACTATGTAAACTGCAAGATGACCCCTATAGTTTCTACATTTTAATAGAATGATCCAAGAGCATTAGTAAAAATACACAATATATATATTAAATATTACGATATCTGTAAGAGCAGCAACAACATACCTCATAACCTCTTAGCACAAAAAATCTGGACAAAGGCTACAATAATGGGGAAACAATGGCTGAAGTATAGGGACCGAATGGAAATATTGCTTTATAAGCTTAGAAAGTTGCTAGAATAACAGGATTAGTGATCACATGTTTTTTCCTGAAGAATATGAAGCCAGAAACGCAAATATATGTTATTGTTTAGTGGCTTCGGTCCTCGTCGATTTGCCATAAAAAAATACAATTTATGAGGAACGGACCAAACATATGAGGCAAGAATCTGGACATTCTGCAAAAAATCTGGATAGCTGAGAAGTCATCCACAGCCCTGGAATAGCCAATCCCGATACCTCTTTCATGTAATACCGGCTTTTAAAAGCTGGTATTGCATTTGCAGTCAAACCTCTGCACCAGCACTCTGTGTGTTTTCTCAACTGTAGCAACTGTTGCTTGCAAACAGCTTGCTGCATTTTAAAGTAAAAAGAAAATCTTTTTTTCTTTTTAAATATGAGTTAAAAATCTAAACATTCTGCTACAGTCTGGACAGTTTGCTGTTTGGTGGACCTTTGCTAAGATGAATCTAGTCCTGTGTTTCAAACCTCACCCACGTACAAACAATGTACTGATAAGACTATCAGTAATGTTAATATATGGGTAAATGAGGGCACATATCATCAAAGATAATGTATTGGCTTGTCTGTAGGTAGCGGCTGACAACTTAAAGCCATTTACTCCACATTTTCAAAAGTGGTGATATTACCCTTTTTAGTGTCTCTGCCTCCATACCCCCATGTTTGTACTGTGGGAGTGGTACTTACATGTAGGCACATAATAATTTGGGGAAGCTTTCCCTAGAAAATGCATTGCTGTGAGTGTGAGGCAGATGGAAAAAATCAGTATGATTGTACTAACTAAACAGCTGATGCGCTAATAGTTTAAATATGTTATAAGAAATAATCCTTTGTGCTGTGTGCGTGTGTGTGTGTGTGTGTGTGTGTGTGTGTGTGTGTGTGTGTGTGTGTGTCTGTGTGTGTGTTCTTTTCTAAGTATGAGAATAATTTCTCTTTGAAGTGAAATTTTGTTGTTTTTGTAAACCATACAGAACCATTTAAAAAAAATGAAAAGTGTAGCAATACAGTCCGCCTATTTAAACCAATAAGTATTGCACAGTCAATAAAATTGCTCGCTCACAGCTTAATTTATTGTGAATTACATACAGAAAACTTTGACTGAAGTTTTCTGCATGTAATTCACAATAAAATAAGCCGTGGGTGAGCCGTTTTATTGAATGTGCAATACTTATTGGTTTAAATAAATTGCAAACATATCAAACAAAATGCAAAGGAATATAATAAACTGAGCAGATATTATGAATAAGCAGGTGCATTTAAACATTGATAAAATACCCCTACCCACGCACCTTTAATATTCATCGAGTCAGATTAATTCTGTAACTACATTAAAATGAGAAACTGATTAGATCTGTTCACTTGGTGTCTTCAGTGTTGTTTAGCCATTGATGATTAAAGATTTCATAAAACTTTGGATACAATACCTTTGTTAAAATTTTCTTTCTTTATTTATTTATATCTTCATATGTGGACATACAGAATGTTCAGCAGATACACCTCAAGGGACAAATTTAGACATAGTAAATAAAAGTTCAGTGTTGTGAGCAGTAATACAGTATAGTCAAAGATAAAAACGAATTTGTAATAAGTTAACCTTTGTTTGGCAATTCCATTGGCTGTGAATGAAGAAGCATATTGCATTCTTGATTACAGGTCCTCAAATTTACAATCCTAAACATATGGTGGATACCTATATTAACACTATGATATGTGTATTAGCATCATATTGATGCATGTGTGCAGGTATTGGTATCCAGGTTGCCACCTGAAGCACCCATACAAGGCTGCACAACCTTTAGTAGGCTATTTCTTTTACAAATGAGTTGTATGAGGTTGAATAAATAAAAACACATTTTAATTTTCCAGAATGAGTCTCATTCACAGTAACCTGAGGAGAAGAGCTTGATCAGTCACTGGGAATTTAACCTCCAATGGGACAGAGTGGCCTGGTTCAATACACATACTAAGTACTTTTTGCTGCAGCTTGACTAACAGTCATATAATGCTACACAGTATAAGGTTGCTCCAATCCAGCTTCTTGAGGCATAGCTGGCCTTAGGCATAGACCAACTAGGTAGTTGCATAGGGTGCTGCTCTAACAGGGGCACCTTTCCAGTAATCTGGATGGTGTAGGTATACCATGATGGGGGCACCGAGTAGTGTTGGGGGGGAACTGTGGAGACCTTTTGCTTGGGACACCAGCTGACCAAAGGCTGGCCCTGCAAAGTTGCAGGTATCATGTCTTACTGGATATATAATATTTTTTGGAAGTGTTCTGCTTCAATACTGTACATATATACAGGTTTCTAATGAGTGTTGTGGGGGAGAAAGAGGAATTATTTAGAAATATCATTGTGTGAAATGTCTGTATATGAGAACTAGTTGAATGCAATGCTATCTTCCTCTTATTTACAGTTAACCTAAGTGTGAATTAGGTAGGCTTTACTTAAATAGAATGGTGGTATGTGTCCTTAGTAATCAGTTTACAGTATTATTATTTTAGTGTCATAACCCATCTAATGTGAGTTTATTGAATGTTACTTCTCAGAATGAACTTGTATACATAGCCAGTTGCCTTAGTGGGTAAGTGGTTGAATGGACAAATTCCTGAAGACATTGTGTGTGTGCGTCTGTTTGTACGGGGGGGGGGCAGCTTCTCACACCTGGTAGATATACAGAATACATGGATCTGAATGACTTCACTGGCAACATATTTTTATTTTAAGCTCCTAGTGATAGCTGAGTGGGAATATAATGTTACAAAAGGCCAGCAAAACACAGCTAGAGGCTTGTTGCCATGTGTGTGCATTTTTTTTTTTATGTTTTTGGGGCATATATGTGTACACAGCATAGGTCGCAGTAGTGCAGCAGTTAGCATTGTTGCCTCACAGCAAGAGGTTCTTTGGTTCGATTCTCGGCCGGACTTCCTCCTGTGTGGGGTCTGCATGTCCTCCCTGCAGCTGTGTAAATGATAAAGACATGCAGGTAGGTGCATGCTTGAATGGCTGTTCCTTCCATTTAGGTTGGGAATCAGGCTGGCACTTCGGCACCATAAAAATCCATTGCCAATCATTAGCGGACCACAGTTCCGCTGTGATGACCCATAACCGGGAAAATCCGAAAAGACAATTATAATTATATGTGTATACACAGCATATATTTTGTCCAGCATGCTGATATACTAAAATTGTGGCACTTAGAGTACTGCCTGTAGCTGGATTACATGATATCCAACATCTTCATGCAGAAAGGGCAGAATAAGCTTCGAATTACATGTACTGACTAGCACTATTCAGTAATGATGGCTGGGTTAGAACATCATATCATAGAGCACATTGTATGAAGGACACATCTTAAGAACCACTGTATATGTGTTATAGTAGTTTTGAGGATGAATTTTGGAAGGTTTATATTAATACAGACCTTAATGTGGCAGAGCACACGTATCTGTCTTGTTGATGTAGGTGGCATATATTAATTTAATTTCACAATTTATTTTACAGTTTCTTTACCAGATACCTTTTTATGGCTAGTTTAGCAGAAATTAGTTAACTGGATGGGGGAAGTTCAACCTGCTAACCCTAATCCTACCCCTTCCTCTAATAGTAGTAGTAGTGGCAATGTGTAGACTACTGTAAGATAAGTAAAATATATATGCTATTTTCCCTACTGTAGTGCAATCATGGAGTTAGTATATATAGTTAGAGGGGGTGTGGGAGACCACCTAGTTTGGTTTTGTATTGTCCAGTTTCTGTAAAGAGGGTACGTAAGTAGTTTTTTTAGTTCAGGAAAGAGTTAGTTATTGGTGTTGTAAGTGTGCATGTCTATAGTTTACAATTTAGTAATAATATGTAATATATATGTGCATGTGTATGTATGTATTTGTATATATATATATATATATATATATATATATATATATATATATATATATATATAATTAAACAATACATACAGAGAAAAAGATTTATTCATGTGTATATCAAATATGACACATAGGTATACATGTGTATAGGATAGATATATAGTTATATTTAAATATAGATAATGTGTGGATGTGGGTGAGGTATATGTATGTTGTACATGGAGCAGAAATGGGAGAAATGAAAGGCACAGAAGCTAAGGCCACAAGATGCTGCTGGATTACATTTTGTTATGCCATACATCCTGGCCCCAGTGGCAAACTTTTCTTTAAATCAGGCAGGTGTATGGCTCATCATATCATCCTGGAATGTTCATCATTGTTCTGCTATGCTGTGCTGTCTTCTGTAATGTAGTATGGTGTAAGTTCACTGCTTAATATTGCACTGTGACTTTTAAGAATTATACTCTCGTGTCACAATCTTGGTAGCTTACATAAGTACGACCTGCGAGACTTGTGACTCACTGCACTTTTATTATGACGTACAATATATTTTTTGTGAACTTTTCTGTTTTTGTCTTTAAGTTGCTATTTAAGTATGTATAATTACTAAATTACACACCTGAGTGGTAGATGAGCAGATAAACAGTGCTTCTGATGATGGTATTCTAAAAATTAGTATTCTGTGAGAAAGAAATTGGCACCTTTTTATGCTTTGGTATTGTTACTGTGGTAGTTAAGTATTACTACTACCGCTTTCTTTTTGCATTTTCAGTTATATGATTTTAAACTTCTAAAATTAGGACGTTCTTTGAAAAATATTTAGCACTTCAGTTTACAATTCAGTGTCTAAGAAAATGTGCGTCTGAGTGTTATGCAGTTTCTAGTTGTAAGCATGTGTGAGGGGAAGGTTTGGTGCAATAAACAGGTTGGCTTGTTGATGCTGTGAATTTAAAGAGTTTCATAGCATCCTACCTCCCATCTCCAAATGGAGGAACACTAGCCTTCATTATGTGGAACAAACTGGCAAACTGTGGAGCACTTACTAATGGCTTACTAACAACTTCAAATAGAAAGGTCGTATGATGGCTAAAATATGCTGGTTTACTTAAAAAAAGATCTTTTAATAAATTAATATGATTCATTTCCATTTACTATGGATATCAGTTAAATAATTCCTAAATCTGAATGTTTGACAGATCCTTTCAGTGTGGAACTTTGAGGAACATGAACTTTTTAAGATCCCAACTGAGGTACATTCCTCATGAGGTAGATTTGAGAGGTATGAAGAGTCCTTTTTGCTTGTATTATGCTTAAAATATGATAAAAGACATATGTTGTCAGTATTCTTTATTTTAAAAGGTCAGCATTGACCAATGGGGCAAGTACTGGTCTTGAGATGTAAAGAAATGGGCACTGGGATTGATTACTATTGCATTTATATGGAGACAAAAATTCTGGAACAGAGTATAGTTTTGACTGGGTATGAGTACATGGCAGCTGTCTTTAAGAATTCTAGCCCATATGGGGATTGGACTGTTTTTGCATCATAGATTACTGGTTCATATAGTAAAACAGTTTATTATATAGAGTGCGGTTGGAGGCATATTAATTGAATTTAAAGGAAGGCAGTACTGATCAGTGTTCTACACAGTTGTTGACTAAATGTATGCGTTGATGGTACAGTGACAAAAATATTAGCAAGGAAGGAAAGTTGATGGCATTTTTAATCTGTAGGACATGATAAGTTAACTTTATATAGTGCATCAAATTAGTCTTTGATGGGTGAGGCTGTTACTGCTTATGCAAGCAGTGTGTTTGTTACATGGATAAAAGCTTTTCATAAACTCTGAGTTAATTTTCATTACTCCCCCTCTATATTGTGAAGTCCTTATGTACTGGAAATATATAAAGACTTTAACATTTGATTTTATTGCCTTTTTTTGTAAATAACACCTTTAAACTCTTGGGTTACAATTGTGAATCCAAGCATTATAATGCATGTTTATATTACCTCATGCATATTGTATTGTTTGTAAACATTTTCTGGTGTATGTAATACTTTGTGGGGCTTTCCTCCCCAGGCCTCTGTTGAAAAAGGGCGCAAGCTCAGCCAGACATTCCTGGTCAATAAATGTCAAATAAATAAATAAATATAGTTCCTCAGCGTTGGACAGAACTTATATTTGCTCAACAAATGTAGAGGTGTGATTTACTGTTGATGTTATGAATGGCCAAATGGTGGATGTGTTAATGGTATGTTGATACAGGTAAGTGGGGTTTGGCAGAGTGTGTGTGTGTGTGTGTGTGTGTGTGTGTGTGTGTGTGTGTGTGTGTGTGTGTGTGTGTGTGTGTGTGTGTGTGTGTGTGTGTGTGTGTATGTGTATATATATATATATATATATATATATATATATATATATATATATATATATATATATATATATATATACACATATATATGTGAGTTAGAGTTAGGGTCAGGGATGCAGGAAGGACAGATGTGCCTTTGTGGGGTCCCTATCATAAGTTCGAAGTTTTAAAACTTCGAATCTGAAAAGGTCAAACCCTAAAGATCGAAGTTTTAAAACTTTGAAGCTTGTGACGGAGATCACTGTAAGGGAAGATTTCCCTTATGTTAAATATAGTGAGATCTTGGAGTTGGTATATTTAAGTAGCAGTGGTGTGGGGGGTACAGGGAGGCTTGCCCCCATGCATAGAGTGTTTTTGTGTTGCTCTCATGTTTTTTTTTTTTTTTAGTTTGAAGTTCCAAAACTTTGATCATTTAGGCTCAACCTTAAATGATTCGAAGTTTTGAAACTTCGACTATATGTTATAGTGTGCAAATTTGTGCATTTTATGGTTAGGGTTAGGTTAAGGGATAGTTGTAGTGTTGTTTGTGTGTATTTATGAATGTTTGCATGTCTGAATCTCTCTTGTGTAGTAGCATTTAAGGTGTAGTGATGGGGCTGGGTGACAGGGCAGCATTGGGTTAGACATCCATCCTGCCCTTTTTAGTAATGGGTGCTAACCCTTCACCTATTGCTTCCCCTTTCTCCACGCTTAACCATACACATTAACATAATTAAAACCTTCCTGTAACACTACCACTATTCATACAACTTTGATGCTAGTGTTATGGGAGGTTAGCTATAATGTTGGGAGAAGAAATGGCTTCCCCCTCTTGATATTATTGTGGTAATTTATTTTCACTATCGTGTATGATCAAACTTATTTTGTCATTGTATAATAAAACAGAATCCTCTAAGGGTAAGGTACCAGCTGGACCAACAAAAACCAAATGTGAAACAAAGGTGCAGGTATTCCATGACAATCACAGCCAACCAGTCTGTTTAAAAATAAATCCTTTATTGAAAACAGTAAGCGCTTTCTGTTGTAGACGCAAAAGCGCTTACTGTTTACAATAAAGGATTTATTTTTAAACAGACTGGTTGGCTTCGATTGTCATGGAGTACCTGCACCTTTATTTTCTCATTGTGTTTTACTTCGACATTAGGGTGATCATACACAAAAGGTCCATATGTCTACATGTGTGTGTATGTGTTATTGTGTGTGTTTGCGTGTGTGTGCGTGTGTGTGTATATATATTTATACATATGGCTAGCCCTGATGCAGTAGTTCTTCCACACTATGCAATCACACTCACACTCACACCTGTGACCAATTTAGAGTGTCCAATCCACTTACTGCATGTCTTTGGAATGCAGGAGACAGTGGGAGTATCCAGAGGAAACCCACCTAAACACAGACAGGATATGCAGACTCTGCACAGAAGGCACCCCAGCCAAGAATTGAGCTGGGGAACCTCTTGCTGTGAGGTAACAACTCTAACATCTGTGCCACCCAGTCTTTATCATATCAGCTGTGAACTCAACTGATCCTGCTGTTTTCGCTGACTTCATTTTCCGTAGAGCTATTCTTACTTCTTCCACGGTGGGCTACTGCTCTTCTATCATTGTAAGCTGGGTCTGGGGAAGTAGAGCTTCTGTGTAGCTTTTTCATTAGAAGCTGCTTGAAGTACTCTTTCCATCTCCCTTTGATATCTTGTGGACTGGTGAGCAGTCTTGTCTGCACTGAAGGCTGAGACCTTTTACAGTGTGTCGAGAAGATTTGGACAAAAAGTATATGTATGGTATTTTTACAGATAGTATGTGCACTTGAGTGCATTTCAAGACCACAACATGTTTATATGACTACAACAAAAAAGTATGCAAGTCAAAATAATTTAATACACATTTTGCTTTTGTGTTTTAGGCCATCTTGAGATGCCATTTTCTGTAAGCTTAACCCTACTTATACATGTAGATTTTGCTTCTTGCAGGAGAATATCGTCATTAAAATGAATCTGTTTCCTCTCATGCCAACCTGTGTTTCTCAGCTCTCCTCTTGTGCTTCCCCTGATTTTCACTGAAGTTATTTTTTTACATCTGTTCCAAGTCTGTTACAAGCATATAAATAGGATAATTAAAACTCTATATGTAGCTTTATTATCATTTTCTGCAGATACCAATCTCCACTGAAAATTCAGTTTATTGAAGTTTGTTATATTAACCAAAACACTGAGTAAATATATAAAAAATAGTTACATATTTTTCAATTTGTGGTAAGAGAAGCCTGAGTCAACTGGTTTGCATGTTAATTATTCTAAAATTGCTACAGCCATCTTTGGCTTCCTGTTAATTGTGTTTGATCTTGAACATGCTGGGTTAAACAATGGGTGCCAGCAGAGGTGAAAATGGTCATATTCAACTTGATGAGGTGCTAAGTGCATTGGTTTCTGGCTTGGTATTGACTTTCATTTCATTAAATGAGACATTTAAATGCTGAGCTGTTACAAATGTCTTATGCATTTCAATGTATGCATCTTCCTGAATGTGTTAACCAGTGTAATCTATTCATGCATTCATTACAAAGTAGTAAACTCAAATCTTCCCCAGGATTCACGAATCCTCCGTGTAAGACTAGAGTAGTCTTACATGGAAACGCCAGTGTAAGAGTAAGACAGCAGCGCGCCATGCATATTAATGAGGGTGCGCTGCCACAACTCTAAGGCTAACATACAGCATGCATGAGTGCAGTGGGTGTGTCGGACTGCCGAGCAGTCCAAAATTCCATGCCCCTGCAAGTCTCTCAATCGGAAAATTCAACTTACATGAGCGATTCTGCTCAAATGTGTACATAGCCAACACTACACTCCCCCACATTCTAAACCCCAGTGCAATTATAAAATGTAAAACATTTTTTTTTTTTTTTATTCCTGATATAGCTGCCCATATTTGCACATGTTAGCGTGGGTTTGCCCATTGCTTAGCTACAGTTGGCAGTCAAGACATCGAAGAGGATAATAAGAAACCTATATGCAAATTAAGGAAAACAGCAATAGCGTAGTGGTAGAACCTTCGCATAAAGAGGAGGCATTCCCGGTTCGAGTCCCACCACTCCCCTTTTTATTTTCTGTTGGGAAATCTGTATATGAAAAGAATCCCTGGGATTTATCATTGAAATTATAGTAAAAAGCATTGAAATTGCCTATGTAGTAGTGAACAAATTCTAAATATATATAAGAAAGTGAAATGGTTCTGCATACTGATGAATGCATGAGTAATGTATCTTAAGCAATGTGAAGCACTGCTAAGCAAAATTTACCAGTATTAAGCACATTACAGTATAATTGTCCATAGCTTAGCACTGCTTTAACTATCACAATAGCTTTGAGCAGAGCTGTGCACTGCACCAGCCAGCGCAACATAGAGCAACGTCGGGCAACATCGGTCAACATAGAGCAACATCGGGCAACGTAAAGCAATGTAGCCACTGTGCTCCAATCACCTTACAGTCTTTCAGATATACCCCCTCATGATGTCACCTATCTTCTACTCTACTACTACCCCACTCCTACACTTCCACTCTAGGGACATGGCTCACATGCCAGGAAAAATTGGGATTCACTATCCTTATCCTCATTTACATAGGATTGCCTACTAATGCTTGGTTACATCTATCACACTGAGCTTCCCCCCTTAGCAACCACTACTTAGTGGCCATGTTGTTTTCAGCCTGCCATTCACCTGCATGGTAGAACAAGGTTTTTAGTAAAAAATACACATTTGTGGCTATTTTTCACTTATTTTCATTTTATTTAAAGCGCAGCATGTTTGCGCGTCGCAGCGCTATGCTTAAACATCAGCAATTGGGGAAAAAAATTTGGATTTTAAGGATTTACAACATTTGCAAATGCCAATGGCCTTATATTTGGCCATTGGCATGCTTCCTCAACTAGATGCATCCTTTATTTGGAGCTGTTATAGCTCCGTTTAGCTAGGTAATTTGCATACCATAACACTGTCCGTGCAAGAATAGCTTTAGAAGCTCTCATGCACTCCCCTGCCGGCTATTGCTGAATCGCTCGGCAGACATATTGCCTGTCTGCCGTCTTACACTAGTCTTACACTCCGTGCAAGCCTTTGTGAATCTGGCCCATTGTCTAGGTGCATCATGTGAAGAGACAAGGCTTGGCTTAATTGTTTGGGGGTGGATATGAACTATGCATGTCACTTTCTACAGAATTCTGCTTAGTTGTGGAACTCACAGTCATAAGGGAAGGTATGACAAGAGGTTAGTGCAGCCTTTTTTTATTCAATTACTACTGTTTTTTAACAATTTTACTTTTTCTACTTTGTGACATTGGGATTATAAATGACTGTCATGATTTGCTGTAGGGGACTTGAATTTTGGAGTACGTTTTACAGATAATGGTGATATTCTGCTGGTTAAGCTGTTCTGTAGAGTCTGTGCAAGCCATCTGGTGAAGCAGTCAGCATGGTAGGAAATGGCTGCTTAAAGAATTAATGGGATTTGTTTAGACTACACACTTGGACATTACAGGTAAGTGAACATTTTTTATGTTTGGGAGATTCTAACTTAAACTGCATGTTACTGATGTCGTTTCTTGTGTTTTGTTTTCATTACTGGAGATACTTAACTGGAGAGTATGTATTTGGTGTACTTCTTGTTTCCATGTTGCATGATTTATACAGTGTAAATCTTTGTATTATAGGTTGAATTCTTTACAGGTTGCAAATTTTCCTGCACTGTAAGTGTGCAGTAATTTCAGTTGTGTTTGAATTAATGGAGGAGTGTTATGTCCATTGCTAACTGGCTATTTTTTTCACTGATTGCTTGGGAGTCTGGTTTTCTAGGAGGTTTGCCAGGTTCTTTTTGCTTTGCTCTGCAGGATTTTAACTCGACTGAGAAGATGTGGTCATTGTTGAAGGTTTTAGTGTGGCTTATTAGTTATGTAATTTTTATACAATATTTATTGTGTTTTCCTTTTGTGGATAGTGGCAATAAGTTTAGAATTAGTTTTGTTGAGGGAATATGAAACTGGAATCGTCACTTTACCTCTTGGTGCTGTATGTGAAAGTGATAATGGCCATGTTTTATTGCTCAGATGCTGGGTAGGCTTTTCTGCTGACTCAACTGAAATTACAGTCCACATCACACAACAACAGAGCTCCAGTAAGACATTCTGGTACATGCTTACAAGCCAGCTGAAGGATGCTACAGGTTAGTGAGTAGATTCATAGGTTTATACTAGACTAATGACCACCTTAATCTTTAGAATTCGAAAATCATGTATAACTTTTAAATATTACCCTAATTCACATTTGTAGGAGAACAATCAGATTTTGAACAACATGGATTTACCAAAAATCAAAACATTTTATATAAGGAAAAGGGTAATAATTTGTGGCAAAATCAGGGATAGTTGAGCAGTATGAAGTAGTTTTTCTTGTGGTGTGGGTGGCCAGTTATTTCCACAGATTTCTTTATCTGACTGCAATTTTTTTCTTGGTTTTCAATTGGGTAGTTGTTGTAATCAGAAGTTGTATATCATATTGTATTGTACTATATTTTATTGCATTAGTGGAGTGTAGGCAGGGGAAACATTTATAAATTCAAGGTAAAACAAGATATTTGTTTACTGGTGTCTGAGTACCGGGAAAGTCTAACTGTGCTGGTGTCCATTTTTATCTAGATAAAGTTAGGAAGTGAGGGAAAAGGGTGAGTAAGGAGGTATAAGGTATGATTAGGAACTTGATCATATTTAGGAATATCATTATCCTGAGGTTGGGCAAAAACCAAGACAGAGTTTGGCTAAGAACTATTTCTGAATGGTTTTGAAGGACTAGAGGGAGGGTATTTGTTAGAAAAATATGTATTAATGTGTGTATGCTTAATGCCAATTAATAATCAAATGAATTAATACGCTTTTCATTCTATTTTTCATGCACTATGTTATATATAAATTGAGTTTCATATGAGACTGAAAAAGATGCTTTTTGAAAACTGCAGTATGCTTTCTGAAACTAGCAAGATGCCCTCTGACCTAGTAACTGCTAGCACAGCAATATTCATGTTTATGCCTTTTGGAAATGTACTTGAGAAGCAGGTGCTTATCTGCTAGGTCAGGAACGAATTAATGAACAATACTATATTCTGTAAATGTAATGATCTTAAACAGTCAGCTCTGTTCAAACCATGAGAACATGTGCAGCTGCAGTAGCTTAGAGATAAAGTGAACAAAGGCTTATTAGAAAAATGAACTGTTAGCATTCTGCTTGAATTAGCCATAGTACCTTGAATGGTAACATAACATGTATCTACCTGGTAGTAATCAAGGCCATGTTGTTTTCCTGAGGAAGTTTCACATAAAAATTGATGAATCAGCAGAAATTCATGGGAATGATGGTCAACAGATGATGATGAAAAAAGTGGTAATCTGTTACGTCAGCTTGGTAGGCCATGTCTAGTTAGTGAATGTATAAAAATGAAAGTATTTCCTGTTTCTAGTTAGACAAACTCTGTAATAGCATGTTTTTGTCTCCTTGCTGCAAGATTAAAGTGCCTTAACCTGAACCTACCGTGTTTTCATCATTTTTAAAGTATAATTTTTTTCTTTTGACAGTATTGATCTGATGGGTATAGGCAAGGAGTCCTAGGCCTTAGCAACATGGTATAACCATAGATCATGCCCTGCAGATTTGATAGGGTTGTAGACAGAAAGGGTTTTCCTCATTGAATCATAATGAAGGAGTACATAGTTGCATAGAATGGTATTTAGTGTTCAACAAGCAGATGATTGCTGCATAATGCTGTAGGTGGGAAGAAGCTTTCTCGGAGGGGTCCCCACCAGGGGCATCCTGGAGGCTGCAACATGGACTTCTGTTCATACCATCACCAAGCATTACCACCTGCCTATCTTCTCAAATCCAGGGAAGGCTTTGCCACTGAGGTCTTGCAGGGCATCCTAGCCAGCCCCCAGTCTTCTTGAGTGTCTCCACCCTTTTCTTCAGCTTTGGGAATCAACCCAAGTGTGATGACTGCAACAGTGAAACACGAAGAACATTGTACAGTTGTGTACACTTACCATAAATGTAGATGTTAGAGTGTATTCACTGTTGCAGTCCTGGTTTCCCACTCTCCACCCCCCTTGTCTCTCTCTCTTTCTCTCTCCTTACAGGTAATTTTGGTATTTACTTTCTACTGGTGATTTTCCTCCAGCATAACCTAGCTCCCTATTTAGAAGCTCCTGACAGTTGGGGCAAGAAAAACTGATGTAATGGTGTCTGCTGTCTGATTTTATACCACTGATGACCTGACGTCAGTCCTGGAGTGACAGCAACTGATACAGAAATACTAAGCCTCTAGTATTCCAGCCGACTGAGGGCTACCCCTGACAGGATAACCCAAGTGTGATGACTGCAACAGTGAATACACTCGAACATCTACATTTATGGTAAATGTACACAACTGTACTTTTTTCTTGTGCAAGTATTTTTCTTTCCTTTGATTTCTCTCTTAATCCTTTTGAATATCTTCTATC
Source organism: Protopterus annectens (assembly GCF_019279795.1). Lineage (NCBI taxonomy): Eukaryota > Metazoa > Chordata > Ceratodontiformes > Protopteridae > Protopterus > Protopterus annectens. Next base: position 923,182,053 of record NC_056734.1, read on the forward strand.
TGGAAATTCTGGGCTTCTTGAACAATAGTAACAATACATAATGTCTTTCTTATCTTGAACAATAGTGGCAATGCATAATTATTTTCTTATCCTCAATAATCTACTCTATCCTCTTAATGGCTCTTTTCTGGCCTATATGTTTTTGTGGACTACTACTTCCTTCTACAATGGGGTAGGGGCATCCTCCCCATGAACTTGGCCTAGCCCCACTGTTGGAATGTTTCTGTGTCTTGAAGATTCTACACTGTCAGTTTCTCCAGTCCTGGAACCAGTGTGCATATGAGGACTGGACACTTTTTTTATCCTGGGACTTATGTATCCAGTTGTCTTTTTTTATTTTTTAGCTTACTTCAGTCCATGATACATGCTACATAAAATACATTGTATACATCAGTGTCATACCCAGTAAAGTATAGCTTATTTAAAGAGTAGCTCATTGTTAACCAGTATCCTACCTTTTCCTACATTTCATTATAGCTGATTTTGGTTATTATATGTATTTCTGGATTTCTGCATGTTCTTGTTACACAAATTTGTAAGGAAAGCAATTTTGTGCATTTGCAGTCCATTAGAAGAAATACTTAATGGAGGTTACCAGTCTAAAGGCCATAGAATCTTTTTAAGTCTAACCATTTATGCCACAGTTTTCATAATTGTCAGTGCTTAAGGATTAGAAAGATTTTGAAGTATGCCTGTGCCTTAGAGACTCTATAAGCTGCTGCTGTCCATAAAGGCCACAGGTAACAAGTGTGGATGAATTTATGATTTCCCATCCACTGGGCCAAATGTTATTTGAATAGGTTTAAAGAAGTTTCACATAAATGGGGGAGTCTTTTCCAGAAAAAGTGTAATCTCTCAAACACACACCTGTCCCTCCACCATGTTTTGCTTATGTTACAGACAAGGTTTAGATACTTAGATTGGGTAATTATTGTGCTGCTTGTTTTGTGAATATGTAGCATATCCATCAGGGCTGGATCTGAGAAGGCTAGGTATAGATTGGCCCTCAATAATAATGTAGGAGACAGAGAAGAACACAGACATGACTTTGAGGTAGTCCACATAGGATATGTTGTTTATATACTGTATTTTTTTAATGAAAAACCTCTGTAGCTGCTATAATTGTTACAAATGCCTAGTCAGCCAAAGGGTACATTTTACTTAATTATTTGTCTAATGAGGGCCGAGCATAGGGGAGTATGATCTCCTTATATTTGGATGCCTTGCCATTATGTATGAGGTATACGATGTAAAAGGATCATGGACACATGGTTATCAAAGTTCAGGTTACTGTCAGCCTGAGTTCTCAAGTCCCTTACCACTGGGTCTACTATTAGAACAGTGTTTTTTGGCATTGAGTATTAGGCAAAGTTTCTGTCACCAGTGACTTGGCTCTCAGGCCCTCCTCAAGGATATCTACATCTTTGGAGGAATCAGTCACTGTACCCAACTTGCACTCATCTGCAGATTTGGTCACCCAAAGACCCTCTTATATTTGTTATGAATTGAGAAAAGTATATTCCAAACAGGAGAGGTCCAGTTGGTGAGACCTGTGGAACACTACCATTAACAGGGCTATTGGTGGAGGTGGATTCCACCACCCTAACTTCATGTATCCCCTCCATGAGCCATTTGACTACCCATTGGGTTACATAGGGATTTATGTCTACATTTTTGAGTTTGTCTATAATACCTAAGTGAGGAGAAGTGTGTTGAATGCCTTTACTAGGTCAAGGTAGGCAGTATGCACTTTTTTATAGGTTCATAGGTTGGTACTACACTATCAGCCCTAGGGCCTATACAAATCTAGCCATAACAATTCCCTGTCTATTTCTTCCCACAATATTTATTTCCCTGGACCCCTGTCTAGCAGGGAGACTGACGTGATCCCTGGGGTGAATTTTCTATTTCCCATCCAGTCGTCAAGGTTCCTTTTGAAGAGGACCAAAGAGGCGCTCTGATTGACATGTCTGGGGAGACTCTGGGTCAGGAACCTATGACTCCAGCATGTTTTGTTCATTGTGATGACATGGTTTTGATCCCTGGAGCATGTGGCTCTAAGGGATTAGGATTTCTTTAAGTGTAGCATGCCCAACAGCTCTGGGTTTGACATGGCCTTGTATGTTAAGCAAAGATCGCCTCTGAGTAGACGATATACGACAGAGTATAGCTGGAGTTTTTTTAGATGGTCAGCATAGGGGATCTGCTTTAGGCCTGTGATTCTTTTAGTGAGGTATTTCTGCTGCCGTTCCCATTGCTGCAGATGTCTTTAGAGGTACATACCAAATGGGGAGTTGTATTCTATAATGGGTCTAATGAGGGATGAGTACAGTGGGACAATGACAACCTTTTTTCCTGGATGAAAAGCCCTTAGTGATGAGGTGTGTCACATAGAAGGATTTCCTGGCTGTTGTGTCGATGTGGTAATCGAAGGTGAGACCACTGTCCACATGTGTCCCTAAGTCTCTTATCACACTTTCAGTGTTTAGTGTACTGATACTTATGTGGTAATCCACAGGTACATGTTTTTCACAAAGGGCATCATCCATGGCTCAAGTGGCCTTCTCAAAGTAGTCCACTGAGTTTAGTAGGTGTGACCTATCCTTAATGAAACCAAACTGGGATGAGTCCAGTATTTGAAGATTTCCTATGTATTTTTTAGATCCATGATAACTTTTCCATGGCCTTGTATACAAGACTAGTCCAGCTTGTGGGTCTGTAGTTCACTGGGCCTGTTCATGGCCCACCTTTATGTAGAGGGATGTCCATTACATTCCTGCATTCCCTAGGGACAAAGTCTGTCTAGAGCCTGTGGCTGAATAGACATTTTAGTGGGCCTGAGGGCTCATTTTTAAAACTCTAGAGAAGCCCTGGATGTTATCAGGGCTCATTGCTGTAGTGTGTTTAGCTCTGGAGGCTGCAGTGAGGACCCATTCTTTAGTGACAGTGAAAAGGATAAGAGGTAGAGGGTATTTTCTAGGGAGTAACTAGTCACCTTTGAGTCATATGGACTCTATCTTCTACTTGTACCTTATTGCTGCTGTGTAACACTTTTCAGTAAAGTTACTGTCCTCTAATCTTTTTTCTTGGATTTTGGTAACTATTTTAGCCAATTAAATATTTCAGTCAAGGCTTTTCTCTCTATAGTATAAGGTTGAAAGACATGCCTTCAGTTATAGCTGAAATGTCATGAAATCACAAGTAATTAATGTATTTTATTGCATGTATATTCCTATACACTAGACAGACCTTTTTGTTTCTAATTAGAAACAAAAAGGTCTGTTTACTTATATTTCTATGTATAAAGTTGTACTGGCTAATTCTAATTCTAATTCTAATTACTGTTTTTTTTTGCATGTATATTCCTTTCCACTAGACAGACCTTTTTGTTTCTAATTAGAATTAGCCAGTACAACTTTATACATACAAATATAAGTAAACAGGCACACATTCCCCAGGATTCATGAATCCTCCATTTAAGAGTAGAGTAGTCTTACACGGAAATGCCAGTGTAAGAATAGGACGGCAGCACACCATGCATATTAATGACGGCGTGCTGCCTCGACTCTAAGGCTAACATGGAACATGCATGAGTGTAGGGCGTGTGTCAGACTGCTGAGCAGTCCAAAAATCCACCCCCCTGCAAGTCCCACAATAAGGAAATGTCAACTGACATGAGCGAGTCCCCCCAAATGTGTACATAGCCAACACTACACTCCCCCACATTCTAAACCCCAGTACAATTATAAAATGTAAAACTTTTAATATTTTTTTTAATTCCCGATATAGCTGCCCGTTTTTGCACATGTTTGCGTAGGTTTGCCCATTGCTTAACTACAATTAGCAGTCAAGACATTGAAGAGGATAATAAGAAACCTATATGCAAATTAAGGAAAACAGCAATAGCGTAGTGGTAAAACCTTCACACAAAGTGGAGGCATTCCCGGTTCGAGTTCTACCACTCCCCTTTTTATTTTCTGTTGGGAAATCTGTATATGAATAGAATCCCTGGGATTTATCATTGAAATTATAGTAAAAAGCATTGAAATGGCCTATGTAGTAGTGAACAAATTCTAAATATATATAATAAAGTGAAATGGTTCTGCATACTGATGACTGCATAAGTAATGTATCTTAAGCAATGTGAAGCACTGCTAAGCAAAGTTTAACAGTATTAAGCACAATATAATTGCCCATAGATTAGCACTGCTTTAACTAGCACAATAACTTTGCGTGGAGATGCGCACTGTGCCAACTAGCGCAATGTAGACTAACGTAGAGCAACATCAGGCAACGTAGAGCAACGTCGAGAAACATCGGACAACATAGAGCAAAGTTGGTAAAACATAGCCACACCTCCTTACCGGTCTGGCCAGTAGTGAAATAAAAAGCAATGACATGCCTCGAATCCAGGATACTGTGCAACATAATCACAGGACTGAACCACTAAGCCATGACAGCTTTTCATAAGTATGCACTTTCAACACACACATACGTATCAATGGAAGTTTACCCATTGCTAAGCAGGTGTACCCTCAGCTGCAGTTTTTCAAAACTGGCCAATCACAAATAAGTGTAGGGAATGATGCATATTTAAGCTCCATAGGTGGGAATACTTGCCATAACTGGTTATCGCTCCCATTTGCATGCAGCAATGGCTGGTGCTGGAGAGGGATCTCATTTTCGAGTGCAACGTTGGGGCATTGAGGAGTCCAACGTAATGGTTTGGCTCCTTGTCCACCATCATGAGGATAGACTCCTGCGGGGCCAGTACCAGGGCACCAAATACAAAGCGGAAGCCTGAGATGGTCTAGCTCATGAACTCACCAGTGCCACTGGTGTCCCTCGGACTGGTGAGCAGGTCAGACAACACCATGCAGACCTGAGAAGACGCAAGGTGGATCAACTGGACCAATGGATCCAAGAGGCCGGTGGGATGTCCAATGCCCCACTACTGAGTAAGTAGCCATGGAATTAAGTATGTAAGAATTGCTATTCTAGTGTATACTATGGATAGGTATGTCTCAATATCACTTCAATTATTTCACAGCTGCAGGTGTCTGTGCTGTGAATCAGCAAGCCTATGCAGATAGGCTGCTAAGGCTGTGCCACCAGGCAGGTTAGTAAGTATTCTGCATGTACTGTTATGTAAAATAAATGGGAGAGCCAGAAAAATGTGTTTAAACACAATGAATAAAGGTATAATAATTCTCTAATAATTATTCTGCATGTACTGTCATATGAAATAAATGAGAGAGCCTCTAGAAAAGTGTTTTAAGTCTTTATTAAAGGTATAACTCCTGGAGTGTGTCTGTGTCATTTTCTTTGATATGTTGTTGTACTCTTGAATTATAGAAATAGTACTGTTGTATTAAGTGATGTCAACACACAGTTGGGTAGGACCATATAAAGTGGATGAAGGGAGTGCCAGTAGCTTTTAAGCATATTCACAGTCCACAACCATTGGTTCATGCCCAGCATGTACAGGTTAATCTGGCACATGAGTAGCTTGGTATTGTGTTCCCCAGAAATGTCATTGTGCTGGCAGAAATGTAGGGAGCTGTTAACATATAACTGATAATTTCACCTACACATATCTAGATAAGTATATGAAAACAGAGCTGTCAGTGTACCATCTCAGCAGTAGTGTGTCTGAGCAATTCACAAAATATATAGCAGTAACATCTGCATCCCAGACAGTTTGTATGTCAGATACAGCCCATGTATATAAAGATATAGCAAGACCCATTTCACGATCTAAGGACAATTGTGTAGTATAATAATACACATAGGGGACATATAACTGCAGTCAATAGGAATGTAGTGTAAACTAGAAGGATATATAAGCTGTTAGTGGAGCTATCATTTTCCACCAATTCCACACCTCAATGGGTATGTGTAATCTCAAAACATTTGTTGGGACATATATCCTATTGGTTTATAAATATCTGCATTTATTTCGATGCATGTGCCCTGTTCAAATACCACAATATTGGTGGCCTGTTGCCATCAATTAAACCTGCATGCTGTTGCAATGTCCACTGTTGTCCCATATATGCATGTGTCATGCTGGCTGTTCAACTGTTGGAACTCTGGTGTGTTGGGTCAATGGGAATACTTCTGCATGCTGTTATAACTAATTGGGAATGCTGTTGACTACTACTACTACTACTACTACTACTACTCCGAATGGTCCGGGCTGTGGTGCGTAGGGAGATCGAGTGTTCTGTCCCTGATCCTCTATGCCAGCATGAGGCACGGGTGGCGCGACTCACTGGTGAGCCTGCCCCACCTATGCAGCCCCCAGCACAGCCACCCTCTGGGTTGTGAAAGTGCAGTGGTGACTGCCCATAGGTGGGGATCTCAGTTCCACTGTTGCCATCTGTGGGCTCATGGCCTTGCAATTTCCAAACATCCTTCCTCGTCAATGGTGTTCACCCACCACATGGGTCATATTCCACCCCTGTATGCATCTTTTTTGTCTTGTCTGTGTACCTCCCCAACCTACCTCCCAAAATATACCTACTTCCCCTACACCACATTCCACTCTCACCTGAAAAAAAAAGGGCATTCTGCTCCCAAAACAAAATTATGCCCCATACATAGCTGCCCATTTGCACACATGTCCGCTGGACACAAACTGATATTTAATTGGCAGTACAATACACTTTCTTGTCCTCACCCCTCTCACAGGGGTTGAAGGTTTCATATTTCACTCCAAAATTATTGCATATGCACAGCTCTTGCTGTTAAAGAAATGGGCAGCTATGGGCCTTCCTTACACCGTCCTGCACATCCCGAGCTGTTTTCTCTACTGTCTTTCCCTCTTTGTACCCCGTTTTCACCACTTTCCTATCTCCCCATTTTCTTTTCTTTCAAAGAAATGAGCACTATTAAGCAGTAGTTAGCAGGTTTGCGCGTGTGTGTGCCTGTGTGAGCTTAGCTAAGCATCGTGCAACCCAGCGCAAACCCTCTTACAATTACTTAAAAGTGCCTTAGTCACTCTGTATGTCAGGGCCCTTGTTCTGCTCAGCAGCAAAATAAAACACCTCTGTCAGTCTCGAACCCTGGACCTTGCACACACTAGACTGCATGAAGTACCACTGAGCCATGGTAAAAATACAACAGATTGGTGCTGAAATCAATATATCATGCATAAGAATGAGTGAATGTAAAGGACAAATAGAAATGCCATAATACAAATCCTGTTCTGTGGATCTTTACCAGTAGTTCTTGTGGAATTGCATTACATGACTGTGAAAAGAGAACCAGCCATTCTAGCAGGAAATAATGTTACAACAGCACTTTACAACCCCCACACAGTATCATAGCAGGACAAACACTAGCATATCTGATTAGGGCAGAGGCCATACTTCCCAACTGTGACTAATTTACAGGCATATCCCTGATTTCAAGACAGGTTTTAGCTGTGTTCCTCTGAATCCCTCTGAAAGCTAATGACATTAAGCAGAAAGATGGTGAATTACACTTAATGAATAATGACAATAAGTAAGAGTTAGACACCGCTTGTACTTCAGGAAATGTGTATTAATCCATATGCTCTGGTTCTCTCAAAGTCTCAACCTAATGTCCCTAATATTGTAAAGGTGTACCTCACTTCTACCTACTTTTCCCTGAGTCTGTTCAAATATGTACCTGAGTGTTTGAGAGGCCTGGCAGAGGCAGAACCACACAGGCATATCAGCTATTCTGCTGTTACACACTGTGCAAATAGCTTTGGAAGGAGTTCCAGAAGCATACCCTTATGTAGGAGTACAACACTGAAATACCAAGGGATGTAGCCATGTACTGGTAGCAACCAACTGTGACAATGCCATTGTCCAGTGCTGAAAATACTGGTGTAGTGCACAAAGAATAACAGGCTAACCTCTGGCTACCATCTGGATAGGTCCACAGTTGGGAGCTATGGAGACAGACTACTTGCTTTGGTAAACTAATAGGTACACAGCAACCCTTTAAGTCCAGCAAGATAAAGTTCACACATTAAGACATAATGCTCTCTGTCCTTCTGCACCCCTACCCAAATGTACAATAAACCTGAGTGTTCAGGGTCTACCAAGGATGTAGGTAGGCATACTCAGTACTCAGTACTGAAATCTGTCCATTTTTCTGTGCCTGTGCTAATGTCAACACTAAAAAAGCACAAACTGTTCAAAAGTGAGTAAATTAATATTCACAGTATAGCAGTTTACAAACAGTTCATGTGCCAAATGAATACATCTCAATAACTACTTTTGTATGGCAGTGAATTGTATAAGTAGAAAATAAACTACATACTCCAATGTATCTTGTGTTAGCATTTGTAGGGGTGAGTAGAATTCTACACTGACAACTGTGTAGTGGAAGTGGCAACATTCAGGTCTGAGTACAACATTTAAATCACTGGCTACACCCCTAGCTTCAGATATAAGAACTATACCAACCTTCTGACTTACACAACGGTGTCTACAGCAAACAAGCATGGGCCCCACTTTGGAAAACTGAAAGGGCTTCGCCTACCTGACATATCAATTTATAGCACTGGATTGCTATGACAGTGAGTACTGCAATTACCACACAGCAGGCTGCATGCAATTACCAAATGGTGGCCACCAATTGGTGCAGAGGCTATCACATGCACATGTGCAGATACCTGTAAAAGCAGGCTGTACTTGCTGGCCACACATGCAATCATCCCATTGCAAATGCTGAGCAAGAGAAAGAGAGACACAGAGACAGAGACACACACCCCCACCCACACCAGTGGAAAAAAAAAATAAAAAAAAATACATAAAAAAAAAGAAAGGATTTAAATAAAGCCTAAGATGCAGCAAACTGAAAACTACGAACTCATGCAAAGGAAAGGTATGTAACAGACATGTATTTACTGGCATGTAGTAGATGTATTTGAAGACTACTCTGCATACTTTCAAACATCAATATGTGGCTGCAGTACGTATCTATGCACAGATGCCCTGCATAACTACTGCCATGAAAAATCAGTGTGCAGCTATGTGCAGTGGGACATAACTG